>NC_041383.1:599683170-599761132 GCF_002162155.2 Triticum dicoccoides
AAAGGCTAATTTTCACCTCATCTTGGCCCTTCAAAAAAAATAATTCTTCAGGGTTTTCTCCAAAGTTGGGGGCCACGGCCCCCCTCGGCCCCAACATAGCTTCACCGTTGCTTCCCGTCCTATCCTACTAGACAAGCTTCTCATTTGTACTCCTTCCGTCCGAAAATACTTGTCATCGAAATAAACAAAAGGGGATGTATCTAGACGTATTTTAGTTTTAGATACATCTTTTTTATCCATTTTGATGACAAGTATTGTCGGACGGAGGGAGTATCATCGAGTGTAGATCAAAACGTCCAAAAGCAAGGGAAATTCGGTCTCAAGTGTCATTCTCGTTGCAACTTGCGCATGTTAAGGCGAAGTTGCTGCAATGACTGGCTGACCGCTCATATGAGTAACCTGTAGAGGAATTCTGAATTCAAGTGCTGGTGCTGCACTTAACAAATGTTACTGGTTGGCAGGTCGTCACATGTATACCCGGCCACTGCGTGGTACAAGCTTTTCACGGGGTATGGGGGTTTTAGCTTAAAGCTGCTGAGAGACGTATGAGGCAAAACGCATGCAACGTTCGCAATGCTTTTGCTGGAGGCCCAACCTAGCTCACATAGTACTCCGTAAGTAAAGAAGTAGTGATCTAAATGCTTTTATATTTCTTTACCACAATTCATCCAACCCTACCAAAAAACTATCACTTTGCATTTTTTGTCCGAAAACTACCAATTTACGCCTAACTTTTGTTCATTTACATTCAAATTTGATTTTTACTCTCTCAAATATAGATGATCCGCTAGAACTGACCAAATTTAGTGGAGTAAATATACTCCACTACAGATTACTCCATTCTTGTAAAAAAAAAGATAACTCCCTCTTTTATTTTTGGGGAACCGGCTAGATTTGGCCTTAGCAGTGGCACGAAAGTCTATTGACGCGTGCTCCGCCGCGTCCAGCACGCCGTCGTACTCAATCATTAACCGCTTCTGCATCTGGCCACCGTCCATCACACCTCTCCCTCCATCTCCGGTCACTCTCGGTATGCCCTGCTCACTGACATTATCAGTAGCGGGTTTCCGTTTCCGGCAATCGTGCATCGACTCAAAATGGCGAGAAGGTCAAGCAGGCACGACGCGGCCAGCCGGCCAAACCTGCTCATGTCGCCATCGTCCATCGTCTCCATCTCTCTGCCGCTTCGGTGGCCATGGTCTGGAAAGAATAATACGATCCTACCACGTCGATCGCCTCCAGCGAAGTAAAACGCTGGGGAGAGGAAAAACGTGGTGTGATGGCACAGAAACTAACCTGGCCAGTCTATGTGCTGCTGGTACTTGTCTTTTTTTTTTTTTGGAACGGAGGCAAAAGCTTTGCCTCATCTCATTAATAAAGCAGAAGAGAGTTGCCCGGTTAATAAACGGAAAACTGGGCGAAAACCGTCACAAACCGCTGAGCGGCACACATAATACCACACACCTCACATAGAGGGTCTCGTCAACATCACACACTGGTGTCATCGTCATCACTTCTCCCCAACAGGCCTCGTCGCCCTCCCTAATCTCCGAGAAAGCGACTCCGACTTCTCCGAAGACAAATGTCGACCCAACCCACACCGTAGAGCTGTGTGAAACACAAGAAACCCCGCGCCAAACTCAGCCACCCGCATCAAGGACAACACAGCTCCGACTCTGAAAGATGGCTCCGAAGGAGAATTATGCAAGGTTGGCGCCGCGGAAGACCACCGAACAGACCACTTGCTGCCTGTCATCGTCACCACAGGGCCCCGCCGCCGCAGCTCCGACTTCACCGCAACAAAACAACCCGAGGTAGTCCCACGAACATGCCGGAGAAGAGCCGACTACCGCAACCATTGCCGCGTCTCCGACATCGCACATGCCCATCATCGTTGCCACAAAAGCCTCGACGCCAACACCACCAACTTCCATCGGTCCCGCTTGGTGATGCCTAGCTCCAAAGACGAAGCCCACGAGAGGGGATACAATGCTAGAGCACCTTCATTGTCCAATCCCATCGATCTAGGGTTTCCCCCGAAGCTGCGAAGATTGGAGCTGAGAGTGCCTCGACGATGCCGACAAGAAGGGAACGGCGCTTGAAAGCGTCGCCATCTCCGGCTCCGGACACGCCGGAGACAAGCTTTCGCCCAGGTCAGCTTCTCGAGCCCCGCACATCATGCATCAGCAAGCCCTCCATCGAGCCACCGTGGTCAAATCCGGCCGAATCTGACCACCTTCACCCTTCACGACCTCATAGCAGCAGATCTGCGACGCCTCTGAGCCGCGCCGACCGCGCAGCCCAGGCCCTTCACGCACCCGCGACGAGCGCCACACCAGCCGCGCCCTCGCAGCCGAACCTCCGCCGGCGACACGCCTCACCTCTCTCGGCAGCCGCCGGAAGCCCCTGTCCGCCCTCGCCGCACGAGCGCATCCTTCCCACTTGAGCTGCAGAAAATCTGGGCAGCAAGGTCCCTTGCGCATCCACGCTGCTCCCTTTCCGAATCACCGCAGCGCCGCCCGAGCCGAAGCACCACCTCACGCTGCCATGCGAGCCCGCGCGCTTCAGATCCGCCCTTGTCCGCCCCTCCCGCACGCGCGACGAGCGTCAGAGCATCGCGCCGCCCCGCCACCTCGCCGCGCCGCCCCGCCACCTGCGAAGGCCCGCCGTGCTCGCCGCACCACCTGCACTGCCTCGCTGCGCCGCCCCGGACGCCAAGGCGCCCGAGCTCCTTCGAAGCGGACGGCCCGCGCCGCGCCACTCCAAGCAGGAGGAGGAGAGGGCCTCGCCGCCACCAAGCCGCACGGGCTTTGCCCGGCGACGCCTGCCGGCGGCGGCGAGGGGAGAAGGGGCGGCTGGATGTGGCGCTGGCGGCGGCTAGGTTGCGCTCCTGGCCGCTCGCGGGAGCTACCGAGGAGCGGGTCAGAATTCTATGGTTTACTATTTTCCTACTGGTACTTGTCACGGACTTAAGATTAGCTTGCGTGCAGATGAAAAGACACTTGCGCGGTGCATCCCAGGCCGCATTTCCGAAATTGCACTGAAACAAGCATGTACGTTATGTGGAAACATGCCAACAATATGAAGCGCATGCACATGGCGAGCTGGTGACTGTTACCAAGCTACTAGTACACCAACCTACACTGACTATTAATTGCAGCCTGTTTAATTAGACCGAGGGATTCTCCATTCCGGCGCTCGTTTCTGGAGACCGCGTGATGAACCAAGATGCATGTTACGATCGACCGAGTTGTCTGCACGCCGCACCATATTTCCATTTCGGAGCAAGCTTTATCGTGCTCGCTGCAGTGCAGAGGCAGGCACGACGCTGTGTGGCCCTGTGCATGCGCTCCTATGTGCCCATGCCATTCCATTCCGGCCGATCAGGGGCGCGGAGCCAGGACTTGACTATAGGGGGTGAAGAAGACAATGAACGTAAAGAAGTTTTTTTTTCCTGATAATGACCATACAAAGAGTACACAAGATAATATGTATTTTGCAATTAGAAAATGTAGTTTTTTTTAGTTTGAATGTGCCTCTAGCTTGTTGTGTATATTTTACTCGTGCGAGAATATTTGATCGGTGGTTTGTATATCAGCTAATTTCATATTTTAGGTATCATGTATACAAACTAGTATGTAGATTTCTAATCAGCCTGGAAAATATAAACTAGCATCTAGCGTGAGGAATGTTGAGCATAAGATTATTAGGAAGTATAGGATAGACTAGGATTTAGTCCTGCCTTGCTTTGTACTTCAAGATGACTATGCACTCTTATATATGCTCACGAGGCTCAAGCAATACAACGAGCGAAATATTCCACCAAACCCCTCTCTCCCTTCTAACATGGTATCAGTCTTATCTCGATCATAAACACTAGCCCGACACTTCCGCACCCGCACGCCGCCCTCGAGGCGGTCGGCCTCCATGACCGCCGCCGGGGGCCGCGCCGCCCGTACCTAGGGTTCGTCCGCCGCTCGTGTTGACCGGCTGCCTTAGAGAGTCTTTTCCCGAACCCTTGCTCGGGGTTTCCTCTCTCTCGTCGATCGCTTTGATCGGCGTTTATTTTTTGGTTTTCCGATCTAAGATCGGTTTGCGTCGCCCGCCGCCGCCGTCGACACCACACGCCTCTACTCCGACATCAGCGCGACCAGCCGACTAGTTCACCGACCCGGCGGCCTCGCGCGACAGGCAGCCCTCAAGGCCGCCGTCCGCGGGCCGACCCGCCCATCACCCTGCGCCGGCCGTCACCGCCCTGCTCCGATCGGGACACCTGCATCGCCTACACCCGGCGGCCTCGCGCCATTCGGCGGCCAATCATAACCGCCGCTCGTGCGTCGACCCGCCAATCGATCGACGTCACCTGCCTCCACCTCGTCAGCACGGCGGCCCAACGGTCTACCTCGTCGGCCTCATCCTCGGCTACGTCGGGACGGCTGCATCAGGCTCGTCGGCTGCCTCAACTCGGGCGCCGCTGATCGCTCGGGCCTCGCTGCCCGGGCACCGGCGCTGCTTTGGCAGCCCGGGTGCCGGTGCTGACAAGCTCGTCTGCACGACGTCCCACGACGTCCGTCGTCGCCGGCCTCATCACGGACTCCGCCGCCACCCAACCTCCACCGAGCGGCGTCCCCGACCTCGCGGGTGATCGGTTTGATCACCCGCTCGCCGTCGTGATCCGCCTCATCTACGCCGCGCGACCGACCTGGCCCGTCGGTTACGCGCGCCTCCGCAAGTCCCGTGAAGATCGTCCCCGACTTCAGCGTGCCCCTCCACCGATCGAGCAACAGGCTGCCGCTGCGTCGCCCTGTCGGGCCGTAGCGCCGCCGCCCCGTGGTTCTCCTCGCGGCTGCATCGACTCGTGCGTCGCCGTTGCGTCGCCCCTACGGGCAGTAGTGCCGTGATACACGGTCCCAACCGCCGCCCCAATGCCGTCCCCGCAGTTGCACCGACCCATGCTCCGTCGCTGCACCGCCCCTTCGGGCCGTAGCACCGTGGCCCGCGGTCCCCGCCGCCGCCCCGAGGTCTTCCTGCCGTCGCCCCGACCTGCCTGCCGCCGCTGCGTCACCCCTTCGGGCCGTAGCGCCGCGGCCCGCATGTCCACTCCGTCGTTACTGCGCGTCGACCTCCCATGGTATGCGCCGCGCCATCTCCCTTGGCGCGGGAACGCCACCGTCCGCGCCGGTCTTCGTCACGCTGTCAGGGTTCTTCGCCTACTTCGAGCACCACCGCCGCACTCCTAACTTAGCCGCCGCCGCTGCCGTTAGGCCGCCGCTGCCGTCAGGCCGCCGATGCCGCTCTTCTTTGGCCGCAGCCGCCGCTACCTCTGTAGCCGCTGCCGCCGCCCGTCCACCCCTAGTTCGTCTTCGTCCAGCATGAGCTCGTCGACAGCGTCGCCGTCATCTACCCCGACCACTTCGTCTACTCCGACAACCGCGGGCAACATCGGCACGACGCCGATTGGCGCCGCAACCGTCGTCGAGTCTTCTTCTTTGCTGGCCCTTCGACTTCTTCGACATGGCGTACAACTTGTGCAGGTCCCAGTCTACGCATGCCCGATGCTGGCAACACTGCCGCGTGCCTTCGTCCATGACGTGTCCCCGGGCCTGGCAAGCTTGGTGCGGCGCTTCGTTAACTTCGTCTTCGTCCGTCTACGCAGGCTCGGTGCTGGCAACACCGACATGTGCCTTCGTCTATGATGTGTCCCCGGGGTTGGCAACCCCGGCGCGACGCGTCGTCAACATCATCTACTTCCTGGCGCACCACTACTTCGACACCACTCCGCCCACGACTAACTCGGCGCCTCCTTGCGCCCACGGCTACACGGCGACTTCCTCGACACCGGCGACCCCGACTCGACACCGATCACGACATTCTTCACACGGCTACCTCGACTACGGCTACACCAGCGTATCGGCTACCTCGACAAATGACACAAAGGGCTACCGCCTTGCTTGAGTAACCTTGTTGGTTTCCACTCCAGCCACGACTTCCACGATGCATCGACCGTTACGACTGTGGGGGTGTCCGTCGGCTTGCCTTCGGATTCTTCTACAGTCTCACCGTCTGCGTCGCTACCGTTGTGACTGCGGGGGATGTTGAGTATAAGATTATTAGGAAGTATATGATAGACTAGGATTTGATCCTGCCTTGCTTTGTACTTCAAGATGACCATGTACTCCTATATATATGTCCACGAGGCTCAAGCAATACAACAAACGAATACAACAAACGACTGTAGGGGTGTCCGTCGGCTTGCCTTCGGATTCTTCTACAGTCTCACCGTCTGCGTCGCTACCGTTGTGACCGCGGGGGGATGTTGAGTATAAGATTATTAGAAAGTATATGATAGACTAGGATTTGATCCTGCCTTGCCTTGTACTCCAAGATGACCATGTACTCCTATATATATGCCCACGAGGCTCAAGCAATACAACAAACGAAATATTCCACCAAACCCCTCTCTCCCTTCTAACAAGCAAGAGCTGATGATATACCTTCGATCTGGCGTGAGTCGTGCCGTGTTGTCCGAAGGATGAAATTTGAAACCCAAATCATAGAATCAGTGCAACTAATTTACAATACCTCTTGTTTCAAAAAAAAAAACTTGTTTCAATTTTTTTTACAATACCTATTTTTGAGAATATAATAAGAATTTGCTACACCTGATTAATTTCCATGATGATATACCTTCGATCTGGTGTGAGTCGTGCCGTGTTGTCCGAAGGATGAAATTTGAAACCCAAATCATAGAATCAGTGCAACTAATTTACAATACCTCTTGTTTCAAAAAAAAAACTTGTTTCAATTTTTTTTACAATACCTATTTTTGAGAATATAATAAGAAATTGCTACACCTGATTAATTTCCATCTAAAACAAGCAGACGAGGATCAGTTCGTTAGTATTGCACAGTATAGATCAAGGAAGGAATCAAGGAGACTCACCGCAGGATTGTTATGCCATGGGCGCCGGTGCTGATCTGTTATGCGGATGTCTTCGTCCAACTTCCCTAGGCTACCCAGAGCGAGCGAGCGAGCGTGCGTGGTGCGTCAGCTTCGAGAAGACTGTTTGTTTTCTCTAGTGTGGGCTGGAGGGCTTTAACTTGCAAAGTGTCCTGGGCCTAATTAGTGCTAAATTTATTCCCGTAGCCTAGTCCACTTGACGCCAGGAATCGAACTCAGGCCACTAAGGTCAACAGCGCGACGAGACAACCACTGGGCTGAGATCAGTTCGCTGTGTACTAGTAGGAAACACTTCTATTTGTCTAAGTACGAGTCATTAAAAAAACAATATATTTGAACTTCATCAAAATTTGGAAAAAAAATCAAAGATTCGAAAAAAGTTCATCATATTTTGGAAAAAGTTCATCGATTTTCAAAAAAGAGTTCATTGTTTTGAGAAACGTTCATCAATTTTTTAAATAGTCGACCCAAAAATGGAAAAAGTTCAATAACTCGAAAAAAACCATCGATTTTGAAAAAAGTTCATTGAGTTTGAAATTTTTTTCATCAATTTGATAAAATGTTCATCCATTTTGAAAAAAGTTCAGCGAATTTGGAAAGAGTTCATCGAATTTGAAAAAAGTTCAACAATTTTGAAAAAAGTTCATCGAATTTGGAAAGAAGTTCATCGAATTTAGAAAAAATTCATCAAATTTGGGAAGAAGTTCATCGAATTTGGAAAAAGTTCATCGAATTTGAAAATAGTTCAACGATTTTGAAAAAGAGTTCATCGAATTTGAAAATAGTTCAATGATTTTGAAAAGAGTTCAGCGATTTTGAAAAAGAGTTCACCGAATTTGAAAAAGAGTTCATTGGTTCTGAAAAAACCATCGATTTTGAAAATTTATTTTGAAAAACATGCATTTAAAAGAACAAAAAAAGAAAAGAAAAAAAGAAAACCAAAACCCGAATAAAACCGCACCGGAAAATGACCAACGAATTGAAAAAACCCAGTTTGGGATTTCCCGCGACTGAAAGATCAATTAAAAACAAGAAAAAGAAGCTAAAACACACAAGTCGTTGCATGACGTAGTGGTTCTAGTCGCTGGAGTAGAAGCCGCGGGTCCTGTGTTTGAATTCTCACGGGCGTACGTTTTTTGAGCTCTTAAACAGAAGAAAAAAAAGGATATATGGATCGACCCATTCGTAGCAGAGGGTGCTGCGCTGCAGGCGCCGGTTTGCAGGAAACACTAGTAACCGGCGCCTGCAGCGCTAAATAGGGTTCACCTATAGTTTTTCCCTCTCCTTAGGGGTTTCTTCTCGCGCTGGCGATCTGCCGCCGCTGTCGAGTAGTTTTGGCCGTCCCTGTTGTCGATCCTTCCTCGCTAGTCGTGCGTGGCTGGCGGGCTAAGCGACTGACTTGGGTTCCTATCCGAATACCCGATACGATCTCTGTCGGGTAAGGAAATCCCCATGGCTTCAGCTAAGACCTCGGACCAAGCGGGGGTCAGTGATGTGGAGAGGATGATGCAAGAGCTAGGTTTGACAGAGGAGGACCTAGATGACGTGGTCTTCGACGAGAAGGATGCACCACCAGAGGCTGCACGCTGGGTTGCTCTGGCTAGGGTTAATACTCCCAAAACCTATAGTCAGACGTGGTTTTATCGGAACATGAGATCGGCATGGGACTTGGCACAGGAGGTGAAGTTCAGAACGCTGGAAGACAATCTATACACAATACAATTCTCGTGCCTCGGAGACTGGGAGAGAGTTATGAATGATGACCCATGGCACTTCCGTGGAGATGCGGTTATCATCAAACCCTATGACGGAGTGACCAAGCCCTCGACCAGCAAGATGGATAAGGTTGAGATATGGGCGCAAATACACGAAGTTCCAGATCTGTATGCTCATCTAGTCCCATCCCTTGCTGCTAAGGTGGGGGAAGTTCTGTTTGCCGAACCCCCATCCCAAGACGTTGCGGGAAATTTCTACCGTGTCTGGGTCAGAATCGATGTAACTAAGCCTCTAAAGAACGCAGTGTCTATGGTCAGAAACTCGAAGCGTCAGATCTACCGAGTAAAATATGAAAAGCTACCTGATTGGTGTACGGTTTGTGGTATGCTAGGCCACTTGTTTAAGGAGCATGGCACGGGAATTCACCCACCGTCTGCTCTTGTCTTCAAGGAGCTACGTGCTGATTGGTTTATGAGATCTGGACAAGGCCCTGGTGGGAGCCGAGGCCGCCGAGGAGGAAGGAGAGGCGGACGGAGTGGGGGGGTGCGGCCGATCAGAGCCACATGAGGTGTTTTATGAGGATGTCGACCTAGGAGTCGCTATGTGGAAGGCTACGGTACTGCAGGATGATGGTGGATAGGATTCTGCCTTAGATACTGTGATGGAGGAATAGTCACAGAAAAGGATGGAATTAAAGTGAGGTAGTAACCCTTCGGCTACTCCTTCTGGGCATGGAGCCAATTCGACTGATAATCAACTGGCGTTAGTGCCAGCAGTTGCCACAATGGTGAGTCCACCTATCAAGAGAGACCCCAAAAAGGCAAGGACAAAACAGGAAGGCAATGAGATTTTTAATAATGTTTCAAGAAATTTGGCGGGCTCCCTGGAGGGGCACCGCCATGCCCAATGAATGTGTTCTGCTGGAACTGTCATGGCACTGGTAAACCTACGACAGTTCTAGAAATTCATGATTTCGCGATGAAGTTTACCCCTACCATGCTTTGTATTGTTGAGACTCAGATCAGTGGGGCACGTGTAGAAGCGCTAGCTAGCATGCTAGGTTATGACCAATCTTGTGCTATTGATAGTCAGGGAAGAAGTGGTGGTATTGGCATGTTTTGGAATAATACAACTAAGCTTGAGATCTTGGGCGACTCGTGTTATCATATTGATGTGAAAATTGAGGAACCAGGTCAAGATCCTTGGCGGATAACGTGTGTGTATGAGAGGCCCAAACTCATCATAGGCATCAAACTTGGGATCTCATGAAGGGAATCAGTTTTACCAGCGACTTGCCATGTCTTTGCTTCGGTGACTTTAACGAAGTGTTGCAACCAGACGAGCATGAAGGAGCAGCTAACAGAAGCAATGCCCAGATTTAGGGCTTTCGAGACACAATTGATATCTGCATGTTAATGGACCTAGGTTATGAAGGACGCTTTTGGACTTTTGAGAAGAAGATAGAAGGGGGCTCATATGCACGAGTGCAATTGGATCGAGCCTTGGCCTCTGCCAACTGGGTGACTCGCTTTCCACGAGCATCAGTGACTCATCTAACTTCGGCTACATCGGATCATGGGTCCATATTAGTAAAGTTGGATGCTGCACAAAACAATATAAAGCCCAAGAATACTTTTAGGTATGAGGTGATGTGGGAATCAGATGACTCTTGGAAGGAGATAATAACTAATAGTTGGAATGCAGCGAACGCTGGTTATGGGGTCGGTGACTTACGAGATAAGCTGTTGTCTATAACTAATGATTTGTCTACATGGAGTAGGGAAACTTTGGGCAGTGTTCGAAAAGAGATAAAGCAGATAAAGACCCAACTTGAGTTGCTGCGTAATGATCCAGTGCGTATGAGGCCATCCTACCCAGAGCTAAAGCTAAACGAGAGACTAGCGAAGCTATACCATAGAGAAGAGTTAATGTGGCATCAGAGATCCCGGCTGGAATGGCTCTCGGTTGGAGATAGGAATACAAAGTTCTTCCACATGAGAGCAAGCATGAGGCGAAAGAAGAATATGATCCGGGCACTTATAAATGCTCTGGTAATTCATGTAGAGGATCCATTGGAATTAAAGAACATGGTACTGGACTTCTACAAAACCTTGTATACTTCTGAGGGGGCGCAAGGGATGGACGAGGTTTTGAGGCATGTACCGAGGAAGGTTACACCAGAGATGAACGAGATTTTATGTGCGCCATACACAAATGCTAAAATAAAGAATGCCTTGTTTCAGATGTTCCCAACCAAAGCTCCAGGTCCCGATGGCTTCCCTGCACAATTTTACCAGCGACAATGGGATATTTGTGGTGATGAGGTGTCTGCAGTAATCATGCGCATCATTAGAGGAGAGGAAAGCCCGGAGAGCATCAATCATACGGTCTTGGTCCTTATACCTAAGGTAACAAATCCTACTCATCTGCAATGTCCTGTACAAAATCGCCTCAAAGGTGGTTGCAAACAGAATTAAAGTCATTCTCCCAGATATTATCTTCGAGGAGCAATCATCCTTTGTACCTGGTAGACTAATCACAGATAACATAATATGTGCATATGAGTGCTTGCATTTTATGAAGAGAAATAGATCCAAAACTAACAGTTTTTGTGCTCTGAAGTTGGATATGATGAAGGCCTATGACAGAGTAGAGTGGGATTACTTGCAAGCAATTATGATCAAGCGGGGTTTCTCTTCGGCCTGGATTGATATTGTTATGGGCATGGTAAGATCAGTATCTTTCTCAGTACTATTTAATGGAGAAAAGCTTGAGAGTTTCAAACCAACAAGAGGTATTCGACAAGGAGATCCTATTTCCCCTTACCTATTCTTACTTGCAGCAGAGGGCCTTTCGTGCCTACTAAAATCTAGTTCTCAATCATCAGCACTAAGTTGTGTTAAGATGGCTCCCATAGCTCCTGAGGTGAACCACCTTTTATTTGCAGATGACAGCCTGTTGCTTTTAAGTCTAGTGTTGATGGTGCAAATTTGATGTCAAACCTACTGGATCTATATTGTAATGCTTCAGGACAAAGAGTTAACAATGATAAGTCCTCAATATTCTTTAGCAAGGGGTGTCCACAGGACACTAGGCAGCAGGTCAAAGATATCCTTGCAGTGCAGAATGAGTCACTTAGTGAGAAATTTTTGGGGATGCCCACAGAAGTGGGGTAATCTAAGAATGGCATGTTCAAGTATCTACGGGACAGAGTCTGGGAAAGGATAAGAGGATGATTGGAGGAGCTTTTATCTGCGGCAGGGAAAGAGGTTCTTATAAAATTCGTGGCTCAGGCGATTCCAGTCTTCTCCATGTCTTGTTTCAGACTCCCCAGGGGCTTTGTGAAGGCATAACATCAACCATAAGACAATTTTGGTGGGGAAGTAAGCAAGGCAGAAGGAAGCCATGCTGGGTGTCGTGGGTGTTATGACGAGGCCGAAGAACCTGGGAGGGCTAGGCTTCCGCGACCTCAAGATTTTTTACTTGGATCTTCTGTCAAGATAAGCTTGGAAGTGCATAGAGGAGCCCAACTCTTTGAGTGCACAGATCCTAAAGGCTGCTTACCATCCTGATTGCACTGTTCTTGAGGCAGGTCTGGGGTCGCACCCCTCTCAGATATGGCGAGCAATACATGATGGGAGGGACATTGTCAAGCAAGGTATAATCAGAAGGATCGACGATGGACGTACGACCAGCATATGGGAACATAATTGGGTTCCAAGATCCGGACTTATGAGACCAATCTCATCGCTGGTGCTTAATCCACCTTCTCATGTTGCTAACTTGATTGATGCTATGCCAGCCTCATGGAAGGAGGAGTTGGTTCGGCAGATCTTCACTCCGGTGGATGCCGAGGCAATTTTAAGGATCCCCATATGCTCTAGGAAGATGGAGGACTTCTGGGCATGGGCCGAGGACCCACGGGGACGTTTCTCTGTCAGGACAACGTACAAAATGATTTTCAGAATAAAGATGGGTAGAGAGGCATGGTTGGAGGAGTCTGAAAGTTTGTCAAGTTTAGAACTGGACAGGAAAGGTTGGACAGATCTCTGGAAAATGAAGGTGCCCTCGAAGCTGAATGTATTTGCGTGGAGGCTTGCACAACATTCTCTGGCTACTGGGGATGTACTCCAGCACCGGAACATGGCCACAACAGATGTGTGTGCCATTTGCGGAGCCCAGGATAGTTGGTGCCATGCACTACTTGACTGTGCCGTCTCCAGATGTACGTGGGCTCTGTCCAATGAGGACTTAGTGCAGCATTTGTCTTCTAATCACGACCTTAATGAAAAACGTTGGCTACATTCCATGGTAGAGGCCCTGAAGGAAGATGAGCTCACCGTCCTGATTGTGACCTTGTGGGCGATCTGGTCTGCACGTCGCAAGGTGATTCATGAAGGCATTTTCCAATCTCCTCATGCTAGCAATGGTTTTGTAGCTAGCTATCTATCAGACATTGAGTTCCCGAAGCAGCCAGTATCAGTAGCGAGGGCTGCACCGGGGCCAAGGCCGACGGTATGGATCCCTCCTCTGGATCAACATCTAAAAGTAAACGCTGATGTAGCGGTAGCAAGGCACGGTGGACTCGGGGCAGTAGCAGCGGTTTGCTGCGGCGGCGCGGGGATCTTCCAGGGGGTTTCTGCTCTTATTTTCAACAACATTGATGATCCAAAGGTTTTGGAACACTGGCAATACATGAAGCTCTGGCTCTCTTGGAAGACTTGTACGTTTAGAAAATAACAGTTGCTTCCGATTGCAAGAAGGTGGTAGAGGCAATCAACACAGGCACGTCGGCTTCATATGGCGTAATTGTGCGTGAAATAAGGGATCGATCTAGGTTTTTCTTCTTCTTGATTAGCCATGAATTTAGAACCTCCAATGTCGAGGCTCACAAACTTGCAAAGCATGCTTTAACACTGGGTACTGGCCGCCATGCTGTTGGGTAATGTAGCATGCAATTTAAAAAAATTTCCTACGCTCACGCAAGATCTATCTAGGAGATGCATAGCAACGAGAGGGGAAGAGTGTGTCCACGTACCCTCGTAGACCGAAAGCGGAAGCATTAACTTAACACGTTTGATGTAGTCGAACGTCTTCTCGGATCAACCGATCAAGTACCAAACATACGACACCTCCAAGTTTTGCACACATTCTGCTCGATGACGTCCTCAATCTCTTGATCCAGCAGAGTGTCGATGGATTCGATGAGTTCTGTCAGCATGACAGCGTGACGACGGTGTTGGTGATGTGATCCGCGCAGGGCTTCGCCTAAGCACTACAATGATACTATTGGAGGAGTAAACAGTGCAGGGGGGCACCGCACATGGCTAAGATAATAACTGTTGTCCTTTGGGGTGCCCTCTGCCCCCGTATATAAAGGAGGAGGGGAGGAGGCGGCCGACCTAGAGGGGCGCGCCATGGTGGGAGTCATACTAGGACTCCCAGTCCTAGTAGGATTCCCCTTTCCTTTTCCGGAGTGGCAAAGGGGGAAAGGGAGAGGGAGTAGGAGAGGGAAAGGGGGGCGCCGCCCCCTCCCCTAGTCCAATTCGGACTCCCATGGGGGGGGGGGAAGGGGGGCGACCACCCCTTGTCGGCTGTCCCCTCTCTCTTCCGTGGCCCATGTTGGCCCATTACTCCCCGGGGGGGTTCCGATAAACCCCAGTACTCCGAAAAATATCCGAAACCATTCTGGTGTCCGAATGTAACCTTCCAATATATCAATCTTCACCTCTCGACCATTTCGAGACTCCTCTTCATGTCTGTGATCTTATCCGGGACTCCGAACAACCTTCGGTCACCAAAACACATAACCCATATAATACCAATCGTCATCAAAAGTTAAGCATGCGGACCCTACAGGTTCGAGAACTATGTAGAAATGACCGAGACACCTCTCCGGTCAATAACCAATAGCGGAACCTGGATGCTCATATTGGTTCCCACATATTCTACTTTATCGGTCGAACCGCAATGTCAGCATATCTATTCCCTTTGTCATCGGTATGTTACTTGCTCGAGATTCAACCATCGCTATCTCTATAACTAGTTCAATCTCGTTACCGGCAAGTCACTTTACTCGTTCCATAGTGCATCATCCCGCAACTAACTCATTAGTCACATTGCTTGCAAGGCTTCATATGATGTGCATTACCGATAGGGCCCAGAGATACCTCTCCGATACTCGGAGTGACAAATCCTAATCTCGATCTATGCCAACCCAACAAACACCTTCGGAGATACCTGTAGAGCATCTTTATAATCACCTAGTTACGTTGTGACGTTTGATAGAACACAAGGAATTCTTCCTGTGTCCGGGTGTTGCATAATCTCATAGTCGGAGGAATATATATTTGACATGAAGAAAGCAATAGCAATAAAACTGAAGGATCATTATGCTAAGCTAACGAATGGGTCTTGGCCATCACAACATTACACCAATGATGTGATCCCGTTATCAAATGACAACTCATGTCCATGGCTAGGAAACTTAACCATCTTTGATCAACGAGCTAGTCTAGTAGAGGCATACTAGGGACACGTAGTTTTGTCTATGTATTCACACATGTATCAAGTTTCCAGTTAATACAATTCTAGCATGAATAATAAACATTTATCATGAATAAGGAAATATAAAATAACAACTTTATTATTGCCTCTAGGGCATATTTCCTTCAGTCTCCCACTTGCACTAGAGTCAATAATCTAGATTACATTTCAATGAATCTAACACCCATGAAGTCTTGGTGTTGATCATGTTTTGCTCGTGGAAGAGGCTTAGTCAATGGGTCTACAACATTCAGATCCGTATGTATTTTGCAAATCTCTATGTCTCCCTCCTTGACCAAATCTCGGATGGAGTTGAAGCGTCTCTTGATGTGTTTGGTCTTTTTGTGAAATCTGGATTCCTTCGCCAAGGCAATTGCTCGAGTATTGCCGCAAAAGATTTTCATTGGACCCAATGCACTAGGTATTACACCTAGATCGGATATGAACTCCTTCATCCAGACTCTTTCATTTGCTGCTTCCAATGCATCTATGTACTCCGCTTCACACATAGATCCCACCACGACGCTCTGCTTGGAACTGCACCAACTCACAACTGCACCATTCAATAAAAATACGTATCCGAATTGTGACTTAGAACCACCCGGATCAGTGTCAAAGCTAGCGTCGACGCAACAATTTACGACAAGCTCTTTTTCACCTCCATAAATGAGAAACATATCCCTAGTCCTTTTCAGGTACTTTAGGATGTTCTTGACCGCTGTCCGGTGATCAATTCCTGGATTACTTTGGTACCTCCCTGCTAAACTTATAGCAAGGCACACATTAGGTCTGGTACACAACATAGCATACATGATAGAACCTATGGCTGAGGCATAGGGAATGACTTTCATTTTCTCTCTATCTTCTGCAATGGACGGGCATTGAGTCTGACTCAACTTCGCACCTTGTAACACAGGCAAGAACCCTTTCCTTGACCGATCCATTTTGAACTTCTTCAAAACTTTATCAAGGTATGTGCTTTGTGAAAGTCCTATCAAGCGTCTTGATCTATCTCTATAGATCTTGATGCCCAATATGTAAGCAGCTTCATCGAGGTCTTTCATTGAATTTTTTTATTCAAGTATCCTTTTATGCTATCCAGAAATTCTACATCATTTTCAATCAACAATATGTCATCCACATATAATATTAGAAATGCTTTAGAGCACCCACTCACTTTCTTGTAAATACAGGCTTCTCCAAAAGTCTGTATAAAACCATATGATTTGATCACATCATCAAAGCGTATATTCCAACTCCGAGATGCTTGCACCAGTCCATAAATGGATCTCTGGAGCTTGCATACTTTGTTAGCATCTTTAGGATCGACAAAACCTTCTGGTTGCATCATATACAACCCTTCTTTAAGAAATCCATTAAGGAATGCAGTTTTGACATCCATTTGCCAGATTTCATAAACATAAAATGCGGCAATTTCTAACATGATTCAGACAGACTTAAGCATTACTACGGGTGAGAACTTCTCATCGTAGTCAACTCCTTGAACTTGTCGAAAACCCTTTGCAACAAGTCGAGCTGTATAGACAGTAACATTACCGTCAGCGTCAGTCTTCTTCTTGAAGATCCATTTATTCTCTATGGGTCGCCGATCATCGGAAAGATCCACCAAAGTCCACACTTTGTTCTCATACATGGATCCTATCTTAGATTTCATGGCCTCAAGCCATTTATTGGAATCTGGGCTTATCATAGCTTCTTCATAGTTCGTAGATTCGTCATGGTCAAGTAACATGACCTCCAGAATAGGATTGCCGTACCACTCTGGTGCGGATCATGCTCTGCCAGACCTACGAGGTTCTATAGTAACTTGATCTGAAGTTTCATGATCTCTATCATTAGCTTCCTCTCCAATTGGTGTAGGCATCACAGGAACAGATTTCTCGGATGAACTACCTTCCAAATTGAGAGCAGGTACAATTACCTCATCAAGTTCTACTTTTCTCCCACTCACTTCTTTCGAGAGAAACTCCTTCTCTAGAAAGGTTCCGTTCTTAGCAACAAAAATCTTGCCTTCGGATTTGTGGTAGAAGGTGTACCCAATTGTTTCCTTAGGGTATCCTATGAAGACACATTTCTCTGATTTGGGTTCGAGCTTATCGGGCTGAAGCCTTTTGACATAAGCATCACATCCTCAAACTTTAAGAAACGACAACTTAGGTTTACTACCAAACCATAGTTCATACGGTGTTGTCTCAACGGATTTTGACGGTGCCCTATTTAAAGTGAATGCAGCTGTCTCTAATGCATAGCCCAAAAATGATAGTGGTAAATCGCTAAGAGACATCATAGATCGGACCATATCCAATAAAGTGCGGTTACGACATTCAGACACACCATTACACTGTGGTGTTCCAGGTGGCGTGAGCTGTGAAACTATTCCACATTGTTTTAAATGAAGGACAACCTCGTAAATCAAATATTCTCCTCCACGATCAGATCGTAGAAACTTTATTTTCTTGTTATGATGATTCTCCACTTCACTCTGAAATTCTTTGAACTTTTCAAATGTTTCAGAGTTGTGTTTCATTAAGTAGATATACCCATATCTGCTCAAATCATGTGCGAAGGTCAGAAAATAACGATACCCGCCACGAGCATCAACACTCACCGGACCACATACATCGGTATGTATTATTTCCAATAAGTCACTAGCTTGTTCCATTGTTTCGGAGAACAGAGTTTTAGTCATCTTGCCCATAAGGCACGGTTCGCAAGTATCAAATGATTCATAATCAAGTGATTCCAAAAGTCCATCTTTATGGAGATCTTCATGCACTTTACACTGATATGAGCCAAACGACAGTGCCACAAATAAGTTGCACTATCATTTCAACTTTGCATTTTTTGGCATCAATATTATGAATATGTGTATCATCACGATCAAGATTCAACAAAAATAGACCACTCTTCAAGGGTGCATGACCATAAAAAATATTATTCATATAAATAGAAGAACCATTATTTTCTGATTTGAATGAATAACCGTTTCACACTAAACAAGATCCAGATATAATGTTCATGCTCAGCGCTGGCACCAAATAATAATTATCCAGGTCTAAAACTAATCCCGAAGGTAGATGTAGAGGTAGCGTGCCGATGGCGATCACATCAACCTTGGAACCATTTCCGACGTGCATCGTCACCTCGTCCTTAGCCAATCTTCGTTTAATCCATACTCACTACTTCGAGTTACAAATATGAGCAACCGAACCGGTATCAAATACCCAGGCACTATTACAAGAATTAGTAAGGTACACATCAATAACATGTATATCACATATACCTTTGTTCACCTTGTCATCCTTCTTATTCGCCAAACACTTGGGGCAATTCCGCTTCCAGTGACCAGTCCCTTTGCAGTACAAGCACTCAGTTTCAGGCTTGGGTCCAAACTTGGGTTTCTTCCCGCGAGTGACAACTTGCTTGTCAGTCTTTTTGAAGTTCCCCTTTTTTTACCCTTGCCCTTTTTCTTGAAACTAGTGGTCTTGTTAACCATCAACACTTGATGCTCCTTCTTGATTTCTACCTCCGCGACCTTTAGCATCGCGAAGAGCTCGGGAATAGTCTTTTCCATCCCTTGCATATTGTAGTTCATCACGAAGCCTTTGTAGCTTGGTGGCAGTGATTGAAGAACTCTGTCAATGACAGAATCATCTGGAAGATTAACTCCCAGCTGAGTCAAGTGTTATGGTACCCAGACATTCTGAGTATGTGCTCACTAATAAAACTGCTCTCCTCCATCTTGCAGCTATAGAACTTGTTGGAGACTTCATATCTCTCAACTCAGGCATTTGCTTGAAATATTAATTTCAACTTCTGGAACATCTCATATGGTCCATGACATTCAAAATGTCTTTGAAGTCTCGGTTCTAAGCCATAAAGCATGGCACACTGAACTAATGAGTAGTCATCAACACGCGACTGCCAGTCATTCACAATGTCTGCAGTTGCTGGGGCAGGTGGTACACTGAGCGGTGAATCAAGGGCATAATTCTTCTGTGCAGCAATGAGGATAATCCTCAAGTTACGGACCCAGTCCGTGTAGTTGCCGCCATCATCTTTCAACTTAGCTTTCTCTAGGAATGCATTAAAATTCAAAGGAATGGTAGCACGGGCCATTGATCTACAACATAGATATGCAAAAACTATCAGGAATTAGTTCATGATAATTAAGTTCAATTAATCATATTACTTAAGAACTCCCACATAGATAGACATCCTTCTAGTCAACTAAACCATGTTCGATCATCACGTGAGATGGAGTAGTCTTCAATGGTGAACATCACTATGTTGATCATACCTACTATATGATTCACGTTCGACCTTTCGGTCTCAAGTGTTTCGAGGCCATATCTGTATATGCTAGGCTCGTCAAGTTTAACCCAAGTACTTTGCGTGTGCAAATCTGGCTTGCACCCATTGTATTTAAACATAGAGCTTATCACACCCGATCATGACGTGGTGTCTCAGCACGAAGAACTTTCGCAACGGTGCATACTCGGGGAGAACACTTATACCTTGAAATTTTAGTGAGGGATCATCTTATAATGCTACTGCCGTACTAAGCAAAATAAGATGCATAAAAGATAAACATCACATGCAATAAAAAATGTGACTTGATATGGCCATCATCAACTTGTGCTCATGATCTCCATCACCGAAGCAACGTCATGATCTCCATCGTCACAGGCTTGACACCTTGATCTCCATTGTTGCATCGTGGTCGTCTCGCCAACCATTGCTTCTACGACTATCGCTGCCGCTTAGTGATAAAGTAAAGCAATTACATAGTGCATGTATTTCATACAATAAAGCGACAACCATATGGCTCCTTCCGGTTGCCGATAACTTGTTACAAAATATGATCATCTCATACAACAATCTTATATCACATCATGCCTTGACCATATCACATCACCACATACCCTGCAAAAACAAGTTAGACGTCCTCTACTTTGTTTGTTGCAAGTTTTACGTGGCTGCTACGGGCTGCTAGCATGAACCGTACATACCTACGGTACAAAAACCACAACGGTGATTTATCAAGTTTGCTGTTTTAACCTTCACAAGGACCAGCCATAGTCAAATTCGATTCAACTAAAGTTGGAGAAACAGACACCCGCCAGCCACCTTTATGCAAAACTAGTTGCATGTGTGTTGGTGGAACCGGTCTCATGAACGCGGTCATCTAAGGTTGGTCCATGTCGGTGTCAAAACCGGCGGATCTCGGGTAGGGGGTCCCGAACTGTGCGTCTAAGGTTGATGGTAAGAGGAGGCAGGGGACACGATGTTTACCCAGGTTCGGGCCCTCTCTATGGAGGTAATACCCTACTTCCTGCTTGATTGATCTTGATGAATATGAGTATTACAAGAGTTGATCTACCACGAGATCGTAATGGCTACAACCCTAGAAGTCTAGCCTGTATGATTATGATTGTGATTGCCTCTATGGACTAAGCCCTCCGGTTTATATAGACACCGGAGAGAAGTAGGGTTGTACAAAGTCGGTTACAGAGAAAGGAATCTTCATATCTGGGCGCCAAGCTTGCCTTCCACGCCAAGGAGAGTCCCATCCGGACACGGGAGAGAATCTTCGGTCTTGTATCTTCACAGCCCATCAGTCCGGCCCATGCTACATAGTCCGGCCGTTCGAGGACCCCTTATTCTAAGACTCCCTCAGTAGCCCCTAAACCAGGCTTCAATGACGAGGTGTCCGGAACGCAGATTGTCTTCGGCATTACAAGGCGGGTTCCTTCTCTGAATACTCCAAAATAGTCTTTGAACACAAGAATCATGTCCGGCTCTGCAAAACAAATTCCACACACAACCGTAGAGAGTATAATATTTCACGAGTGCAATCTGCTGACAACTTTTTGTAGCGTGACATCACATCGCCACCCGGCCATTATTTCGAACCGTTTTTTAGCCTGCCGCTCCATATTTCGAGATGCGGTTTCATTGGCACGTTTTGTCAAAGCGGAGATCGTGTCCCCTTATTGTGAAATTCTCATCAATACGGGCATGGGTAATCCCACCGTATTGTATGCACGGCCCTTGGGGATAGGCAAGTTTTTAGGGCGAGCGGGGAAGCGCTTGATATTCACTGCCTTTATAAAGAGATAAGGATTCACCTCTTTCACCCACGCCTTCTCTCTCTCTGCCTCCCCCATTCTCGAGCTCCAGCGCCCAAGTTCTCATTTTTTTCCGCCCCAAGGAAGCACTCCAACCATGTCCGGATCCGGAGCGCAGGGCAACTAGATGGCCTCCTCCTTCAAGGAGAAGGACATTACGAAGTCCGGGAGGCTGGGTATTTGGCCAAGGAAATCGCCCAGCGGCTTCTGGCCAAGGGACAGATCATCCCCACTCCAGAGCCCCATGATAGGGTAGTGTTCATCCCCCAGTTCATCCACGGGCTGGGATTTCCTCTCCACCCATTCGTCCGCGGACTCATGTTCTACTACGGGCTAGATTTCCATGATCTAGCCCCAAATTCTTTCCTCAACATCTCAGCATTCATTGTCGTGTCCGAGGCTTTCCTCCGCATCCCACCCCACTTCGGATTGTGGCTAAAGATCTTCAATGTGAAGCCGAAGGTGGTGGGTGGCAAACATGCAGAGTGCGGAGGCGCCATGGTGAGCAAGACGCCCAACGTCACATGGCCAATAGGTACCTTCGTGGAGACCGTCAAAGGGTGGCAACAGCAGTGGTTCTACATCACAGAGCCGCGCGACACCACCTGGGCCGCGGCTCCTGAATTTTGGTCCGGAGCCCCGATGCGGCTCACCTCCTGGCCAGAGAAGGGCATAGACTGGTCTTTGTTGGACGAGCTGACAGTGCTTCAGACACGCATCAAGAGCATGATAGACAAAAATATCAAGCTTGTCAATGTGATCTAGGTGATGCTTGTTCGCCGGATCCTTCCGTGCCAAAGCCGGACTTGCCATTTGTGGGAGTTCGATCTAGCCAAGCACCAGACCTTGCTGCAGTTCTTCGGCACTACGCACGAAGACATCTGGAAGGTGCTTTACAAGTCCAACAAGATGTGGCCGGAGACGACCGAGGACCGCGGGCTCGGCTTGGTCCAAACTGCTAGCCTGGTAAGTTTTTCCATGTTTTCAAGGTGTACCCTTTACTTGCATACTCGAGGAACAAGCCTAAGCCTTCCTACTGATTCTCTCAGGGCTGGACAAACAAGGCGGAGCGGATTCACTGTCCGGCTCCGCTACTCGAAGACCCAACAATTCCACTTCTGACGAAGATGCTGGTTCCGGCGCCCTATCAAGCGCCGGAGAAGAAGGCCAAGGGGACCAGAGGTGACCCCCGTTGAGGGAGTCCTGGATTAGGGGGTGTCCGGATGACCGGACTATAACCTTTGGCCAGACTCCTGGACTATGAAGATACAAGATTGAAGACTTCGTCCCGTGTCCGGATGGGACTTTCCTTGGCGTGGAAGGCAAGCTTGGCAATACGGATATGTAGATCTCCTCCCACTGTAACCGACTCTGTGTAACCCTAGCCCTCTCCGGTGTCTATATAAACCAGAGGGTTTTAGTCTATAGGACGAACAACAATCATACCATAGGCTACCTTCTAGGGTTTAGCCTCTCTGATCTCGTGGTAGATCTACTCTTGTACTACCCATATCATTAATATTAATCAAGAAGGAGTAGGGTTTTACCTCCATCAAGAGGGCCCGAACCTGGGTAAAAACATCGTGTCCCTTGTCTCCTGTTACCATCCGCCTAGACGCACAGTTCAGGACCCCCTACCCGAGATCCGCCGGTTTTGACACCAACATTGGTGCTTTCATTGAGAGTTCCTCTATGTCGTCACCTTTAGGCCCGATGGCTTCTCCGATCATCAACAACGATGCGGTCCAGGGTGAGACTTTTCTCCCCGGACAGATCTTCGTATTCGGCGGCTTTGCACTGCGGGCCAATTCGCTTGGCCATCTGGAGCAGATCAAAAGCTACGCCCCTGGCCATCAGGTCAGGTCTGGAAGTTTGAACTACACGGTTGACATCCGCGGAGACTTGATCTTCGACGGGTTCGAGTCACAGCCGAGCGCGCCGCACCATCACGATGGGCATGATCTAGCTCTGCCGCCGGACAGTGCCCAGAAGGCCGCCCCAGTATCCGCTCCGATCCTTAGCTCGGAGCCGACTGCGCCGATCGAGGACTGGTGGCTGGACACCGCCTCGGGGGCTGCAATGTCTACGGCGATCGAGCCGAACACTAGTCTTGTCCTTCGCGAAGCTCGCGACTCCAAGGTGCCGGACTCCTTTCCGGACTCCGAACCTTCCGCACCCCTGCCGATCGAACCCGACTGGGCGCCGATAAGGAGTTCACCGCCACAGACATCTTTCAGCACTCGCCCTTTGGCGACATTCAAAATTCACTATAGTCTCTCTCTTTATCAGGAGAGCCCTGGCCGGACTATGGTCAGCAAGGTTGGGATGCGGACGACGAGGAAATTCGAAGCCCACCCACCACCCACTTCGTAGCCACTGTCGATGATTTAACCGACATGCTCGACTTCGACTCTGAAGACATCGACGGTATGGACGCCGATGAAGGAGACGACCAAGAACCAGCACCTATAGGGCACTGGAAAGCCACCTCGTCATACAACATATACATGGTGGACACCCCAAAAGAAGGGAATGGCGATGGAACAACGGAGGATGACCCCTCCAAGAAACAGCCTAAGCGCCGGCGTCAGCGGCGCCGCTCTAAATCCCGCCATAGCAAAAACGGCGATTCCGGCACGGGAGATAATAACACCCCGGACAGTGCCGAAGACAACCCCCTCCAGCAGGATTCAGCACAAGAGGATGGAGAAGCCAGCCCTCATGAGAGAGCGGCAGACAGAGAGGTCGAGGATGATAATTACATGCCTCCCTCCGAAGACGAGGCAAGCCTCGACGACGACGAATTTGTCGTGCCTGAGGATCCCGTCGAACAAGAGTGTTTTAAACGCAGGCTTATGGCCACGGCAAGCAGCCTCAAGAAAAAGCAGCAGCAACTTAGAGCTGACCAATACTTGCTAGCCGATCGATGGACTGAAGTCCTTGCGGCCGAAGAGTATGAACTCGAACGCCCCTCCAAGAGCTATCCAAAGCGCAGGCTGCTACCCCGATTAGAGGAGGAAGAAACTAAACCTACATCACCGTCGCACGACGCGGCCGACCGGCCACCTCGTGGCCGTGACAGAGAAGACTCTCGGCCATCAATTCAAGCCGCACACCGGCGCCGCTATACCAAGGCACGGGGAAGTGCGCCGGACCTACAAGACATATTGGAGGACAAGGCAAGGCAAACAAGATCGATCTACGGATCGCGTGGGTGCCCCATGACACGTGACGACAACCGTCACTCCGGATATGGCAAATACGGCCAGGCCGAACACATCAGACAAAGCTCATCTGGGCTACGTCGTGATATAGCCCAGCACAGATGCGCCACACACCCACTATGCTTCACAGACGAAGTAATGGATCATCAAATCCCCGAGGGTTTTAAACCCGTAAACATCGAATCATACGATGGCACAACAGATCCTGCGGTATGGATCGAGGATTATCTCCTTCATATCCACATGGCCCGCGGTGATGATCTACACGCTATCAAATACCTCCCACTCAAGCTTAAAGGACCAGCTTGGCATTGGCTTAACAGCTTGCCAGCAGAGTCAATTGGTTGCTAGGAGGACCTGGAAGCCGCATTCCTTGACAATTTCCAGGGCACCTATGTGCGACCACCAGATGCCGATGACCTAAGCCACATCATTCAACAGCCAGAGGAATCGGCCAGACAATTCTGGACACGGTTCTTAACCAAGAAAAAAAATCAAATAGTTGACTATCCGGACGCAGAGGTCCTCACAGCCTTCAAACATAACATCCGTGACGAATGGCTTGCCCAACACCTAGGACAGGAAAAGCCGAAATCCATGGCAGCCCTCACAACACTCATGACCCGCTTTTGCGCGGGAGAAGATAGCTGGCTAGCTCATAGTAATAACATGACCAAGAGCCCTGGTAATTCGGATACCAAGGACAACAATGGCAGGTCGCATCACAACAAACACAAGCGCCGCATTAACGGTGACAATGCGGAGGATACATCAGTTAACTCCGGATTCCGAGGCTCTAAACCCGGTCAGCGGAAAAAGCCATTCAAAAGAAGTACTCCGGGCCCGTCCAATTTGGACCGAATACTCGATCGCTTGTGCCAGATACACGGTACCCCCGAAAAACCAGCTAATCACACCAACATGGATTGTTGGGTGTTCAAGTAGGCAGGCAAGTTAAGAGCCAAAAACAGAGACCAGGGGCTGCATAGCGATGACGAGGAGGAGCCCCGGCCACCGAACAATAGGGGACAGAAGGTCTTTCCCCCACAAGTGCGGACGGTGAACATGATATACGCAACCCACATCCCCAAAAGGGAACGGAAGCGTGCGCTCAGGGGCGTATATGCGTTGGAACCAGTCGCCCCAAAGTTCAACCCATGGTCCTCCTGCCCGATCACTTTTGATCGAAGGGACCACCCCACTAGCATCCGCCACAGTGGATTCGCCGCATTGGTTCTAGACCCAATCATTGACGGATTTCACCTCACTAGAGTCCTTATGGACGGCGGCAGCAGCCTGAACCTGCTTTATCAGGATACAGTGCGAAAAATGGGCATAGATCCTTCAAGGATTAAACCCACAAAGACGACCTTTAAAGGCGTCATACCAGGTGTAGAGGCCAACTGTACAGGCTCAGTTACACTCGAAGTGGTCTTCGGATCCCCGGATAATTTCCGAAGTGAGGAGTTAATCTTCGACATAGTCCCGTTCCGCAGTGGCTATCACGCCCTGCTCGGACGAACTGCATTTGCAAAGTTCAATGCAGTGCCGCACTACGCATACCTCAAGCTCAAGATGCTAGGCCCCGGATGGCCACTCCTCTTCGCCGTCGTCGACGTTGGTGGAGTAGTCCGGGAGAAGGGTTTTTCCCTTCTTGGACCCTCCGGCCCCCCTAGTTGGGGTGGCCTTCCTTTTCTTTCCTCCTCCCATTGGAGGGGGAGAGGCCTCTTCTTCCTCCTCCTCGCCTTCATGGGAGGAGTGTGCTTCGGAGTCATCAGACGAGGAATCCGACACTACCAGGCACCGGGAACTCTTTCGAGTTCCCATGGCCTTCTTCTTGGCCTTCTTCTCCGGCACCACGTGAGGTGCCGGGACCAGCAGCTTCGCCAAGCGGGCATCTGCTGGCCCTTCGGGCAAAGGAGCCGGACAGTCGATCTGTCTGGACTTCTTCTGCCAGTCCTGTTAAAGGAATGGGAGCTTAGATCCCGCATAGAGTCAAACTATGAAAAATAAGTATCCTATAATGGGTAAAATAAGCTTACCGCGCTGGCTTGGCGCTTCGCGCAGAATCCGCGATCCTCGGTAATGGGAGGGTGAACCTCGGAGCCCTTGAATAGCACCTTCCAGGCATCTTCGTGCGTTGTGTCGAAGAGCCTGGACAAAGTTTGGTGCTGGGCCGGGTCGAATTCCCACAAGTTAAATGCCCGTCGTTGACACGGGAGGATCCGGCGGAAGAGCATGACCTGGACTATGGTGACAAGTTTAACCTTCTTGTCCACCAGGTTTTGGACGCAGGTTTGGAGTCCGGTCACCTCTTCCGAATTACCCCACAACAGGCCCGTCTCTTTCCAAGAGGTGAGCCGTGTGGGGATGCCAGATCGGAATTCAGGGGCCGCTGCCCATTCAGGGTCGCGTGGCTCGGTGATGTAGAACCACCCCGATTGCCACCCTTTGATGGTTTTGATAAAGGAGCCCTTGAGCCATGTAACGTTGGGCATCTTGCCCACCATGGCGCCTCCGCACTCCGTTTGCCGGCCGCCCACTACCTTCGGCTTGACATTGAAGGTCTTTAGCCATAAGCCGAAGTGGGGCTTGATGCGGAGGAAGACCTCGCACACGATGATGAACGCCGAGATGTTGAGGATAAAGTTCGGGGCCAGATCGTGGAAATCCAGGCTGTAGTAGAACATGAGCCCCCAGACAAATGGATGGAGTGGGAAGCCCAGTACGCGGAGGAAATGGGGGAGAAACACCACCCTCTCGTGGGGCCTAGGGGTGGGGATGAGCTGCCCCTCATCTGGGAGCCGGTGCGCGATGTCGTTGGACAAGTATCCGACTTTCCTCAACTTTTTGATGTGCCCCTCCGTGATGGAGGAGG
The DNA here is from genome assembly GCF_002162155.2 of Triticum dicoccoides. NCBI lineage: Eukaryota > Viridiplantae > Streptophyta > Magnoliopsida > Poales > Poaceae > Triticum > Triticum dicoccoides. Next base: position 599,710,648 of record NC_041383.1, read on the forward strand.
CCATCCACCTGCCTCCCGCTCCGGACATGGTTGGAGAAGGTTGAGGTGGGAAGTGCAGACTTGGGCGTTGGATCTCGAGTGCGCGGAAATGGATAAGCAAAGGAGGAAGAAGGCGTAGATGGAAAGGGTGGATCCTTATCCCCTTATATGGGCGGACGAAACTATGTGCCCCCGCGAGCCTGGTAAAACTCGCTTATCTCCCAAGCGCCGTGATTAATGGCACGGTTGGGTTACCCACGCCCGTATTAATGAGAATCCCAGAATAAGGGGACACGATCTCTACTTTGACAAGACGTACCAAGGAAACCGCCTCGCTAAACGCACTGAGGTGGGACAGTAAAACGATTCGAATAAAGGCTTGGCCGTGGCATGATGTCACGCTGCGGAATATGTCAGTAGATTAGATTTGTATAAGTATTATTCTCTCTAGGTAGTATGTGAAACTTATTTTGCAAAGCCGGACACTATCCTTGTGTTCAAACATCTTCTATGAAGTATTCGGAGGAGGAACCCGCCTTGCAATGCCGAAGACAATTTGTGCACCGGACTCGTCATCATTGAAGCCTGGTTCAGGGGCTACTGAGGGAGTCCTGGATTAGGGGGTGTCTGGATGACCAGACTATAACCTTTGGCCGGACTCCTGGACTATGAAGATACAAGATTGAAGACTTCGTCCCGTGTCCGGATGGGACTTTCCTTGGCGTGGAAGGCAAGCATGGCGATACGGATATGTAGATCTCCTCCCATTGTAACCGACTCTGTGTAACCCTAGCCCTCTCCGATGTCTATATAAACCGGAGGGTTTTAGTCCGTAGGACGAACAACAGTCATACCATAGGCTAGCTTCTAGGGTTTAGCCTCTCTGATCTCGTGGTAGATCTACTCTTGTACTACCCATATCATCAATATTAATCAAGCAGGAGTACGGTTTTACCTCCATCGAGAGGGCCCGAACCTGGGTAAAAACATCATGTCCCTTGTCTCCTGTTACCATCCACCTAGACACACAGTTCGGGACCCCCTACCCGAGATCCGCCGATTTTGACACCGACACCCGTCATAAGGGCAATTCGGATGTGACGTCCGGAGACGCCGAGACTCATTCCTCCGCCGCCGAGGATGACGAGGAAGAGGAGGAAGAAGAAAGCCATTCCCCCCTGAGGGGGGGGGGGAGAAAGAAAAAGACGACCTCCACGCGTCTGGAGGCCAACGCGTCCAAGAAGGGAAAGGCTTCCCTCCCGGACAACTCCACAATGGACACCAACAACAACTCGGAATGGCGCCCTAGGGATAAGCCCCTGGACGCATCGTAAGTACTCGAAGATGCACTCATATATCTGGCCTTCATGGTTTTAACATGTCAAATCATGTGTTATAGCCTGACCTGTTTTGTCCTCCAGCGATCCTCATCAACGGGGAATTCGCTGGACCCGAAGGTGATGGACAACGGGTCCCTTCCGACGGCCTCCTCTCCCAAGGCCGTGGATGACACCGAGGTGTTGTCCCGAAGGACCCCAGGCGAGGGAGTGACGTAGGAGGCCGTCAAGGCGGCGCCAAAGGGTGAAACCTTGGCCACCGGACACACGGGGGAGCAAATCCCCATGGATACTGGTGGTGGGGGCCATATCCAATTCTGCCCCCAGCCGAATATAATCTCGAAGACCTGTACGGCTCCGGAATCAGGCATGCAACCTTTTTCAAAAGAAGGAGGTGCGCCTATTCCAGCGGTGACCTCTGCCCATCCAGAGGCACCGGACACTCTAATGGAAGCGCTGCGAAGTGCTTCCATTGTTGAGGAACACAGTACCCTTATGGGTACGGTGGTTGAGAGGATTCAATCCGCGAAGAGCGGACTGACCGAATCCCGCACAAGCCTTCTAACAGGTTTTGAGGTAAGCAACACAATTATGTGAAAAGAATGTCACAGTATAGACACTAGCCCCTGAGACTCTGTCTGATGTTCGGAAAGAAAAGCCGAACCGAGGATCAAATAATTTTCGTAGGAGACCAAACCTGACATGTCTATATGAATAAACAGGCGTCGTTGCTGGCTGCGACTTCTCATGCTGCTGAGGTCTCCTGACTGAAGCAGAGTCTGGAGCGGACCGAGGAAGAGCTCAGCCGTGTGAAGAAACAGCTGGAAGACATTCAAGGTATGCAATAACCTTGTCTATATTCAGGAAAGATGAATGATTTGTGCTGACTAAAGTGCCATGATATTTATTAGGGGCGGCGACCAAGGTGGATACCCTCAAGAAGGCACTGGCCGAGGCCCAGGAGAGAGCAGCCAAGGAACAAGCTGCCCATGAAAAGCATGAGGCCAGGGTCGTTGAGGTCCAGCAGGAGCTCCAGGACGCCGTAAAGAAATGCGAGTGCTTGGAGCGCAACATTGTAGATCAAGAGTCCGAACTTTCCAAGGCCCGCCAAAGAGCACACGATGCCCGGGTTGAAGCCCAGGGCGCCCTCCATGAAGTCTAGGAGACCAGAAAAATCGCGGCGGATAAGGCCTTTATTATGCAGAGCAAATATGTGAAGAAAAGGTTCCTCTTACTGACCCGGATTTGGAGTTCTCCAGGGGCGTTTGCGGATCTGCCGCGCAATGTTTCAGACGTTGCGGAGTTCTTCCGAGCCGAAGAGGGGAGCTCCACGGAGAATCTGTTTTGGTCGCAATAACTTGCGCCAGAACATCGGTGCCCTTTAGCGATCAGCTAAAATAGCTGGTCAAACTGCATAGGACGGCCTAACTAGCCATGAAGGATTTAATGATCCGGCTATGGCCTGCCGAAGCCATACCCAACAGCTACTTCGGACTCGTGAAGCGACTGGTGAATGCCTGCCCTCGGCTTGATGCCATCAAGTGGTCAGTCTGCATCGAAGGCACGCGAATGGCCTTCGCCTGAGTCAGGATACAGTGGGCGAAGATGGACGCCGTGAAACTTGCGACCGAGGGACCGCCCCCGGGCAAGGAGCACTACACGCCCGAGCGGTATTTTGAAGATGTCCTGAAGGGATCCCGCATTGTAGAGGGGCAGTGTTCAAAAGATATTATTTTTGAATGAAGTCATTCATATTGGCTCTTCCCGCATTATGAAACAGAACTGTTATGTAATATAATGCTTGTTTTTTAAAATTTTACCTCCTGTGCGGCCGTTTTGTTAAATCTGAGAGTTGGCCAGTCGTCGGTTTTAGCCTCCACGTAGGAAGTATGGGGGTGTTCGGGATGAATCTAAACACTCTTTATCCCAGAGTTTGGTCCTTAAAGGAAGTGTTTAGCGCAACGAACCAGGCAATCGGACTATGTGGCTTTATCACCCTCACTTAGCCATAGGAGTTTGACAATAGAAATTTAGGCGTTGCCCGTAGTTTTTGCAAGTCCAAACTTGGGGTACTGTAAACACCTGATCGGATAAAAACCGGTTCATCGCATAATGTGGAAAAAATCGCAAAAGATTTGTAACCTCTCGAACAGCTGACCGGCTCACGCCGCATCATGACAGTCAGTTTTCGGCTTTCTCTACTGAGGTGCTCATCCGGATGAACCAGGACACAACCGCGGTAGTTCTCCCTTTACTACCCTAGCCGATATAGCGGAACGTAAGGTAGTAAGCACAGGATCTGGGCAACCGAACTATTGACCAAAGACCTGATTCGGAGCCGATGCATATAATGCTAAAGTTCGGGGTGCCGAACTATACTGTAAAAAAGTGTTCGGACTTTGTTGCCGTATTATGGGGTGTAATGAAGCCCCTGGCTAATTTAGAGCGTCCCAAAGTGTACGGGTGCAATCGATAAGAATAACGAAATAGAGTGAAATAGCAAGTTAGTGCTACGTAAACTGAGCCGCAAACTGTTTTATTGTAATTTGATTAATACGTCATAGCGTATTTGTACAAGTAGTGCGATAAGCAACATGGCTATTTTCGTAGGAGAGCTGCGTGCGGGTCCTTAAAACAGGCATAACAATCCTTTAAAGATACTACCTGGAAATTCCCTTATATGTCAATGCTTCTTGCCGTCTTGGTGTATCCGTCCCTTGATGGGTCCAACAATCAGGCCACCCTGAAAGGCCTGGAAAAGAGAAACCTGAAAAGATAAAGAAATATTGAAAATATGTGGGTCCAGGGGAGGTTGAGCCGTATTATGGACCATGATCTAGTTGTGCCTCCGTCTATGCCCATGGTATTTTGAGTGTGTAGTTATGTACGCACGGTACGAATGCTGCCATTTGGTCGGGACTGGGAGGGAGGCCGAATTGCTAGTCAAGCTCTTGACGAGATGGACTGTCCTACTTTAGAGTAGTCCGGACTCGTTTGACAGTGTCTGGGAGCTTGGCCGCCGAATTAATGTTTTGCTTGATAAGGCCGCTCTGTACCTCTTTTGCCGGAGTGACGGTGTGCTCCTCAGTACGGAGAGAGCGCTCTGTGTTTCCATTGATTGTTATGACACCACGCGGTCCAGGCATCTTAAGTTTGAGATAAGCATAATGTGGCACCACATTGAATCGAGCGAATGCGGTTCGTCCGAGCAGTGCGTGATAGCCACTGCAGAAGGGGACGATATAGAAGATCAACTCTTCACTTCGGAAGTTATCCGGGGATCCGAGGACCACCTCTAGTGTGATTGAGCCCATACAGCGGGCCTCTACACTTGGTATGACTCCTTTAAAGGTTGTTTTTGTGGGCTCGATTCTTGAGGGATCAATACCCATTTTGCGCGATGTATCCTGATAGAGCAGGTTCAGGTTGCTGCCACCGTCCATGAGGACTCATGTAAGATGGAATTCGTCAATGATTGGGTCAAGGACCAGTGCGGCTGTGCCGCCATGACGGATACTGGTCGGATGGTCCCTGCGATCGAATGTGATTAGGCTGGACGACCATGGGTTGAACTTTGGGGCGACTGGGTCCATCGCGTAGACGTCCCTGAGCGCACGCTTGCGCTCCCTCTTGGGAATATGGGTAGCATATATCATGTTCACCATTTCAACTTTGGGGGGGGGGGGACTTCTTCTGTCCCCCTATGTTCGGTGTCCGGGGCTCCTCGTCATTGTCCTCGCTTTGCGAACCCTTCTCCTTATTCTCGGCATTTAACTTGCCGGCCTGTTTAAAAACCCAAACTTCTGTTGGTATGATTGGCTGGTTTATCAGGAGTGCCGTGGATTTGACATGGGCGATCGAGTATGCGGTCCAAGCTGGACGAGCCCGGATTGTTTCTTCTAAATGGCTTGTTCCGTTGACCGGACTTGGAGCCAGTGAATCCGGCGTTGACCGCCGTGTCCTCGGTGTTGTCACCATTGCTTCGATGCTTGTGTCTATTGCGTCGGGGTTTGCCGTTGCTATTTCTGGCTTCAGAAGTGCCAGGTTCGCTTGTATTGTTGTTGCTACGGGCTAGCCAACTATCCTTGCCCGCACATAAGCGGGTCATAAGCGTCGTGAGGGCTGCCATAGACTTCGGTTTTTCTTGGCCGAGGTGTCGGGCGAGCCATTCGTCACGGATGCTATGTTTAAAGGCCGCCAGGGCTTCGGCATCCGGACAGTCGATGATCTGGTTCTTTTTAGTTAAGAATCTAGTCCAGTATTTCCTGGCTGACTCTCCGAGATGTTGAACTATGTGACTTAAGTCGTCGACTTCCGAAGGTCGGACATATGTACCCTGGAAGTTGTTGAGGAAAGCGGCTTCCAAGTCTTCCCAGCTGCCAATTGAGTTTTTTTGGCAAACTGTTCAACCAGTGCCGGGCAGGTTCCTTGAGTTTTAGTGGGAGGTATTTGATGGCGTGAAGGTCATCACCACGGGCCATATGAATATGGAGGAGAAAAATCCTCAATCCATACCGTGGGGTATGTTGTCCCATCATACGATTCAATGCTCACGGGTTTAAACCCTTCCAGGAATTCATGTTCCATTACTTCATCAGTGAAGTAGAGGGGGTGTGCAGTGCCTCTATATCGGGCCAACTCGCGACGTAGCTCGGATGGAGTTCGTCTGTGGTTTTTGGCCCAGGCATGATTATCTTTGTCGCATCCGGCCGGATGGCCATCGTCGCGCATCGGGGCACGCCCCCGCGATCCATAGATCGACCTGGTCTGACCTGTTCTGTTTTCTAGGTCATGCCACAGGTCGTATGTATATCCCCGAGCTATTGTGTCTCTGTTTTTATGGTGAGGTAGTGTGGTCTGGTGTTCGGCTTGAGTTGCTGCTTTGTCCCAGCCACGTGGTGGTCGGTCAGCCACATCCAACACCTCATCATCGAATTGGGGTAGTAGTTTGCACTTAGGGTAACTTTTGGTTGGGCGCTCAAGGCCTTATTCCTCAGCTGCCAGGACATTAGTCCATCTTTCATTGAGTAGATCTCTATCAGTTTGAAGCTGCTGCTGCTTCTTTTTAGGCTCCTTGCAGTGGCTACTAGCCGGCGCTTAAAGCGCTCCTGATCGACGGGCTCCTCAGGCACGATAAAGTCTTCGTCGCCAAGGCTCACCTCATCCTCGGAGGGTGGAAGTTAATTGCTATCCTCCGAGTGTTTGTTAACGAATTGTTCATTAGGGCCGACTCGCCCATCCTCCCGTTCATCCTGTTCGGAAGTTGGCTCAACGGGGTCTTCGTTGTCTTCTGCATCGTCCGGAGTATTATTTTCTCCTATGCCGGTATTGTTGTTTTTCCCATGGCATGGTCTAGAGCGGTGCCGCTGATGTCGGTGCTTTGGCTGTATTTCAGGAGGCTTATCCTCGACTAGATCCTTTTCATTGTCTCCATTGTTCTCTTTGGGTGTATCCACCATGTATATGTCATACGAGGAGGTGGCTGTCTAGCGCCCTGTAAGCGGTGGTTTTTGTGCCTGCTCCTCTCCGGCATCGTCGTCCATACCGTCGATGTCTTCGGAGCCGTAATCGAGCATGTTGGTTAAGTCTTCGATAGTGGCTATGAAGTGGGTGGTGGGTGGGAAGCGGAATTCTCCAGCTTCTAATCCAAACCGGACATAGTTCGGTGGAGAGTCCGCTGATAAGGAGAGGGGTTTTAATGAGTTTAGCAAATCACCTAAAGGTGAGTGTCGAAAGATGTCCATGGAGCTAAATTCAATGATCGGCGCCCGATCAGGTTCGATAGGGCGGATGCACGCGGTTTGGAACCTATGGTCAGAGACGAGTTCGAGGTTCCGGTCATACAGGCCCCACTCGAGGTTGGATCTGTGTGCGGCTCTAACGCCGCTGAGTCTGCGGCTTCTGCGGAGGGGTCGAGCTTCCCGTCCTTGGACGATGCAATCTGCTCTGGATCTAGGGCCAGAGCAGTTACATGCGCTATCTCCTTGGCACGCTCCGATGACAGATTTAGGCCAGGTTCATCGTGGTGGCAAGGAGAGGCTGCCATGGGCTTGAATCCGTTGAAGATCAAGTCTCCGCGGATATCGGCAATGTAATTCAAGCTTCCAAACCTGACCTGATGGCCAGGGGCGTAGCTATCATCTGCTCTAGATGGCCAAGCGAGTTGGCCCGCAGTGCGAAGCCGCCGAATATGAAGATCTGTCCGGGGAGGAAAACCTCCCCTGGACTGCATTGTTGTAGATGATTGATGGAGCCATCCAACCTTTTGATGATGACGCAGTTGAACTCTCAATGAAAGCACCAATGTCGGTGTCAAAACCGACGGATCTCGGGCAGGGGGTCCCGAACTGTGCGTCTAAGGTTGCTGGTAACAGGAGGCGGGGGACATGATGTTTACCCACGTTCGGACCCTCTCTATGGAGGTAATACCCTACTTCCCGCTTGATTGGTCTTGATGAATATGAGTATTACAAGAGTTGATCTATCACGAGATCGTAATGGCTAAAACCCTAGAAGTCTAGCCTGTATGATTATGATTGTGATTGCCTCTACGGACTAAGCCCTCCTATTTATATAGACACCGGAGGGAACTAGGGTTGTACAATGTCGGTTACAGAGAAAGGGATCTTCATACCCGGGCGCTAAGCATGCCTTCCATGCCAAGGAGAGTCCCATCCGGACACGGGAGAGAATCTTCGGTGTTGTATCTTCACAGCCCATCAGTCCGGCCCATGCTACATAGTCCGGTCGTCCGAGGACCCCTTAATCCAGGAGTCCCTCAGTCTGGGCCACTTCATCCAACAATACCGCCAAATCAAAATAAGAAATTGGTGGTAAGCAGTACGACGGTCACCGCCCACAACTCTTTGTGTTCTACTCGTGCATATCATATACGCATAGACCTAGCTCGGATGCCACTGTTGGGTAACATAGCATGCAATTTCAAAAAAAATTCCTATGCTCACGCAAGATCTATCTAGGAGATTCATAGCAAAGAGAGGGGGAGAGTGTGTCCACGTACCCTCGTAGACCAAAAGTGGAAGCGTTAACTTAAGGCGGTTGATTTAGTCAAACGTCTTCTCAAATCAACCGATCAAGTATCGAACGTACCTCACCTCTGAGTTCTGCACACGTTCAGCTCGATGATGTCCCTCGATCTTTTGATGCAGTAGAGTGTCGATGGAGTCGACGAGTTCCGTTAGCACGACATCGTGATGATGGGGTTGGTGATGTGATCCGCGTAGGGCTTCGCCTAAGCACTATGATGATACTTTCGCAGGAGTAAACAGTGGAGGGGGGCACCACACACAGCTAAGAGAATAACTGTTGTCCTTTATGGTGCCTCCTTGCCCCCTTATATAAAGGAGGAGGGGAGTAGGCAGCCGGTCTAGAGGGGCGCGCCATGGGGGGAGTCCTACTAGGACTCCCAGTCCTAGTAGGATTCCCCTTTCCTTTTCCGGAGTGGCAAATGGGGATGGGAGAGGGAGTAGGAGAGGGAAAGGGGGGCGCCGCACCCTCCCCTAGTCCAATTTGGACTCCCAGGGGGTGGCGGCCACCCCTTGTCGGCTGTCCCCTCTCTCTCCCGTGGCCCATGTTGGACCATTACTTCCCCGGGGGGTTCCGGTAACCTCCCGGTACTCCGAAAAATATCCTAAACTTCCCAAAACCATTCCGGTGTCCGAATGTGACCTTCCAATATATCAATATTCACCTCTCGACCATTTCGAGACTCCTCGTCATATCCGTGATCTTATCTGGGACTCCGAACAACCTTCGGTCACCAAAACACATAACTCATATAATACCAATCATCATCGAATGTTAAGCCCCTACGGTTCGAGAACTATGTAGACATGACCGAGACACCTCTCCGGTCAATAACCAATAGCGGAACCTGGATGCTCATATTGGTTCCCACATATTCTATGAATATCTTTATCGGTCGAACCGCAATGTCAACATAGCTATTCCCTTTGTCATCGGTATTTTACTTGCCCGAGTTTCGATCGTCGGTATCTCTGTACCTAGTTCAATCTCGTTACCGGCAAGTCTCTTTACTCGTTCCGTAGTGCATCATCCCGCAACTAACTCATTAGTCACATTGCTTGCAAGGCTTCATATGATGTCCATTACCGAGAGGGCCCAGAGATACCTCTCCGATACTCGAAGTGACAAACCCTAATCTCGATATATGCCAACCCAACAAACACCTTCGAAGATACCTGTAGAGCATCTTTATAATAACCCAGTTATGTTGTGATATTTGATAACACATAAGGCATTCCTCCGGTGTCTGGGAGTTGCATAATCTCATAGTCGGGGGAATATATATTTGACATGAAGAAAGCAATAGCAATAAAACTAAACGATCATTATGCTAAGCTAACGGATCGGTCTTGTCCATCACATCATTCCACCAATGATGTGATCCCGTTATCAAATGACAAATGGTTCCATGGCTAGGAAACTTAACCATCTTTGATCAACGAGTTAGTCTAGTAGAGGCATACTAGGGACACGTAGTTTTGTCTATGTATTCACACATGTATCAAGTTTCCGGTTAATACCGTTCTAGCATGAATAATAAACATTTATCATGAATAAGGAAATATAAAATAACAACTTTATTATTGCCTCTAGGGCATATTTCCTTCACATGCTTGGTTAGGTCAGCCCGGAGATCTTGTTTTCGTCCGTGTAAACCTTGTGACAGATGAATAAAAAGCTTTGTGGGTTTGCCTCAAAAAAAGTTGTACGACGCAGCTAGATTTAAGGAGGCATGAAAGGCCCTCTGCTGCTAACAAGAACAAGCATGGGGATATTGGGTCCCCCTGCCTGATTCCACAAGTTGGCGTAAACTCCTGCAATTTCTTACCATTGAACATGACAGAGAACTTCACTTTAGTCACTAAATTCACTACTACATCAACCCACCTCTCAGTGAAGCCCAACTCAAGCATTAGCTCTCAGATATTCCCACTCGATCCTGTCATATGCCTTGATCATGTCAAGTTTCAGCGTGCATGATTGATGCTTCTTCGCCTTGTTTCACTTCATTAAATCCAGACATTCATATGCAGTTATAATATTGTCGGTGATCAACCCGCCTGGGACAAATGCTGATTGCTCCTCAAAAATAATGTCAGGTAACACTGGCTCGAGGCGATTGGATATAACTTTCGAAGCTATTTTGTACAAGACATTGCATAGGCTGATCTACCGGAACTGGGATAGAAGAGTGGGATTTTTTACCTTGGGGATTAAAACTAGCACGGTCTCATTAATACACTCAGCCATCTCCATACCTTAGACGATTTTCAGAACCACATTGGTAACATCATCCCCACAAACCTCCCAGTGATGCTGAAAAAAATGTGCAAGATATCCATCCGGACCGGGTGCTTTTAGTGGGCAGATTTGGAAGAGAGCATTTTTTTACCTCCATCTGAGTGTATGGCGCATTAAGAGCTTCATTCATGGATGGGGTGACCTTGCATGGGACTGTTTCCAGTACTTGATTCATATTTTTCACCCCTTCTGAAGTGTACATCTCCTCATAAAAAGTTGTTGTTATGGACTCGATCTCACTTTTATTCAGTCATTTTCCCGTCCGGTCGCTGCAACATTTTAATTTGGTTTTTCCTCCTCCTTCTACTAGCCCTAAGGTGGAAGAAATATGTATTTTTGTCCCTGTGTGTAAGCCACTCCAGTCTAGCCCTTTGTCTCCATAGCATTCCTTCCCTATGGTACAATTCTGTCAGGCGATCAATAATCTTAGTCTCCAAATGATTGGATCCCGACCTACCTTGGATATCACGTAACTTCTATAGCTCTTTCTCCAGTCGCATTATTTCCTAGCGAACATTACCAAAGTGCATGCGGTCCCAGTTGGAAAGATCCCCTACCAGCGACTGCAACTTCTCCTTGAGCTCTTGGACCGAGGAACCGCTAGTGGATATCCAAGAGGTCTCTACCACAACCGGCAACGCTGGGTCTCTCTCCCAATAGATTTCATATTTAAATGGCCTTGGGCCATGACTGCATGCATGCAACTCGCTGCAACGTACAAAGACGGGTACGTGATCAGAGGTTGCTGCTAATTTATGCTCCAATTTAGCTCCTGGGAATGCAATGGACCAAGTTGGGTTTGCAACTCCCCTGTCTAATCTAACTCTAGTGAAAATTCCTCCAGTAACCTTCTTCTCAAATGTCCAATTATTCCCAGGGTATCCAATGTTAGAGAGGCCGCACATATCTAGAGCATCACAGCAAAAGTCCATCTATGCCTGACTCCGATTGCCGACACTGTCATGTTCGTACTCATGAAGGACCTCGTTGAAATCTCCAACGACCATGGCAAGTCGGTTCCTCAGCTCCACCTGTGAATCATCTTTTATTCATAGATGACAGCCCGCTGTTCTTCAAGGCAAATGGTGTGGGTGCTAATGAGGTGTGGCACCCCGGCTCAAAGCAAACGGTTTACCCTGCATGTCTTCTGGCAATACACAACATCTTGGTATAGAAAACAACCGCTTTATTGATACTAGCAGAAGCATAGTGTGATATTACATCAAGTAGCAAGGCGAAGCGGCACACTCGGTGCGGCTGAACAATATGTACATTATTTAGTGAACGTAAAGGGCCCTCGATCATGACAACTACGCGGCAGCGGAACGACAACGAAGCGGGACTCCATAGCACTGGAACACCGATGTGGACACGGTCTATACACGGCAGCACTCTGATCTAGTTAGACTTTCCTGAAATCTGGCATAACACGCCAGGTTAGTACATTGAATGTACTTGCAAGCTCACAACAAGCATAAACATAATGACAAACAATATCATGACATTTAATCAATTTAAATGCAAAGAACAACATGCTTCTCATGCTATGCATCCAAATTTGTGCACCGAGTCCCTCGGACTCTCTTACCAATGGGTTGCCTTGTAACCCAATAGTGATCATTCACGGATCACAAACGGAACCACACTCGGTTCAAGCCACGGTCAGTCTCACTGACATCATTATAATTTAACCAGTGTCATGCAAAAAACTTAGTGTGTAAGATTACTTTATAAAAGTTGATCTATGGTGTGACTTACTTATGCTGGGCCCTTATCTGTGGGTGCGACTATTGATATATTTAATAACTCTGCAGAGGTAGTGCACTGTACTCACACCACGGAACCCATGGCCTCGCACTCCCATTCGGGTGGACCAATGACATTCCGATGGAACTCTCCCATTGCCATGACACTCTTTCGACCACTCCGACTAACTCCCCACAGGGCTAAGTCATGGGTGGCCCCGTGCCTACCAAAGGCATCAAGACCACCGTCGTGGAAAACAAACGGTCCCAAATGGGGACAAGGTACCATCTCAACAACAATGGGCACACAAGGCTATGGCTGCCTACCGGGCCAGGGTAATGCAAGCCCATAACCTTCCCTCATTGGAGGCACCGACAAGAGGGATGACAACGAGCCGACTAGCGGCCTTCCCATAAAAGGCAAATGTGGTTGCACTGGTCAGCCCGATTCAGTGGCACCATGACCCGATCAACTTTATGTTCAAGTTCAATTAACATCAGGTTTAACTTGAAATGATAGGCTTGAGTCACCATATGCCATGCTCATGCAACCATATAACATGCATCTCATATCACTTAGAAATGACAGATCAACCTCATCAAAAGTTCGACTTGCACAAATCATCACTAAGCTTTACTGGTTCTTTCTGACTGGTCTTTTGCACTCATCATTTTTAGTTTATCATTTACTATATGAAACTCATCATGCACATACGAAAAATAATACCGATGCTAGTCATATCATAGTTATAACAAAATCACATAGTCAAATTACTCATGCTAGATCTCACTACTTCAACTACTCACTTCTGTAAACTAAGCATCTTGCCAATGACAAAATAACTAGCACAAGTATTATTCATTTAATAACTATATGCAAGAAATAACATATATTCAAGTTGGAAAAATCATGGATATTGAAAAGGCACCATGAAAATGTTTGTGTGGCTTGCCTTAGTTTAGAGGAGCTTCACACTCCTCCTGGATATCTTCAAGACAAGCTTCTCCTTCTGAAAATAATTAAAATGATAAAAAGAAAACATCAAGAACACTTTTGAAAATTACCGGAAAATCTAGGCAGCAGAGAAAAATCTCATCTTGGGTGTGCTGCTAGAGCTTTCCAGTAAGAACACAATGCAGAAATAATCAACTCATTTGGACTTGTGGTTCAGGAGTTATAGCTAGTCAAAGTTCTGGTCAAAATTTGATTTAAATTTGAAATAAAAGAAAACCAGGGGGTGATGTCGATGGCGTACTTCAGAAGTGCGCCACCACTCATACCGCTTCGTGCGCGGCTGAGAGGTTGACCTCGGGCCCCACTGGTCAGGCCGGAGGGAGAGGGAGAGAGAAATAGAGGCGGGTGGCGCGTCGACGGCGCGTTCTCCGGAGAGGAGTGCCCGGTGGCTTGATCTTGAAGGAAATATGTCCTAGAGGCAATAATAAAGTTATCATTTATTTCCTTGTTTCATGATAAATTTTTATTATTCATGCTAGAATTGTATTAACCGGAAACTTAGTACATGTGTGAATACATAGACAAAACATATTGTCCCTAGTATGCCTCTACTTGACTAGGTCGTTACTCAAACATGGTTATGTTTCCTAACCATAGACATGTGTTGTCATTTGATGAACGGGATCACATCATTAGGAAAATGATGTGATGGACATGACCCATCCGTTAGCTTAGCATTGTGATCGTTACAGTTGCATTGCTACTGCTTTCTTCATGACTTATACAGGTTCCTCGGACTATGAGATTATGCAAATCCCGAATACCGGAGGAACACTTTGTGTGCTACCAAACCTCACAACATAAATGGGTGATTATAAAGGTGCTCTATAGGTGTCTCCCAAGGTGTTTGTTGGGTTGGCATAGATCGAGATTAGGATTTGTCACTCCGTGTTTCGGAGAGGTATCTCTGGGCCCTCTCGGTAATACTCATCACTATAAGCCTTGCAAGCATTGTGACTAATGAGTTAGTTGCAGGATGAAGTATTACGGAACGAGTAAAGAGACTTGCCGGTAACGGGATTGAATTAGGTATGATGATACGACGATCGAATCTCGGGCAAGTAACATACCGATGACAAAGGGAACAACGTATGTTGTTAATAAGTTTGACCGATAAAGATCTTCGTAGAATATGTAGGAGCCAATATGAGCATCCAAGTTCCGCTGTTGGTTATTGATGGGAGATGTGTCTCGGTCATGTCTACATAGTTCTCGAACCCGTAGGGTCCGCACGCTTAACGTTCGATGACGATTGGTATTATGAGTTTATGTGCTTTGATGTACCGAAGGTTGTTTGGAGTCCCGGATGAGATCACGGACATGACGAGGACTCTAGAAATGATCGAGACATAATGATTGATATATTGGCACATGTTGTTCGGACTCCGGAAGTGTTCCAGATAGTTTCGGATAAAACTGGAGTGCTGGAGGGTTACCGGAACCCCCCGGGAAGTAATGGGCCTTAGTGGGCCTTCAAGGGAGAGAGAGGGCCGCACCAGGAGGTGGCGCCCCCCCCAAGGGGAGTCCGAATAGGACAAGGGGAGGGGTGCGCGACCCCTCTTTCCCTCTCCCTCTCCCTCTCCTTCCTTATTCTCCTAGTTGGACTAGGGAAAGGGGAACCTATTCCTACTTGGAGTAGGATTCCCCCCTTTGGGCGCAACCCTTGTGGCTGGCTGGCCCCCTCCTCTCCTCTTTATATACGGGGGAGGGGGGCACCCCATAGAAACACAAGTTGATCTTTAGCCATTTGCGGTGCCCCCTCCAAAGTTTTCCACCTCGGTCATCTCGTCGTAGTGCTTAGGCGAAGCCCTACACCGGTAACTTCATCATCACCGTCATCACACCGTTGTGCTGACGGAACTCTCCCTCTACCTCAGCTGGATCTAGAGTTCGAGGGACGTCATCGAGATGAACGTGTGCAGATCGCGGGGGTGCCGTGCGTTCGGTACTTGATCGGTTGGATCATGAAGACGTTCGACTACATCAACCGCGTTACTTAACGCTTCCGCTTTCGGTCTATGAGGGTACGTGGACACACTCTCCCCTCTCGTTGCCATACATCACCTAGATAGATCTTGCATGATCGTAGGATTTTTTTTGAAATTATCGCATTACCCAACAGTGGCATCCTAGCCAGGTCTATGCGTAGATGTTATATGCACGAGTAGAACACAAAGAGTTGTGGGCGATAATAGTCATACTGCTTAGCACCAACGTCTTACTTTGATTCGACGATATTGTTGGATGAAGCGGCCCAGACCGACATTACATGACCGCGTTCATGAGACTGGTTCTACTGACGTGCTTTTGCACAAAGGTGGCTGGTGGGTGTCTATTTCTCCAACTTTAGTTGAATCGAGTTTGACTACGGCCGGTCCTTGTTGAAGGTTAAAATAGCACACTTGACAAAAAATCATTGTGGTTTTGATGCATAGGGAAGAAGGGTTCTTGCTAGAAGCCCTTAGCAGCCACGTAAAACTTGCATCAACAGGACATCTAACTTGTTTTTGCAGGGCTTGCTGTGATGTGATATGGTTAAGGCATGATGTGATATAAATTGTTGTATGGAGATCATGAGGACAAGATGACGATGGCCATATCATGTCACATATTTTTAATTGCATGTGATGTTTATCTTTTATGCATCTTATTTTGCTTAGTACGGCGGTAGCATTATAAAATGATACCTTACTAAATTTCAGGTACAAGTGTTCTCCCTGAGTATGCACCGTTGCTACAGTTCGTCGTGCCGAGACACCATGTGATGATCGGGTGTGATAAGCTCTACGTTCACATACAATGAGTGCAAGCCAATTTTGCACACGCAGAATACTCGGGTTAAACTTGACGAGCCTAGCATATGCAGATATGACCTCGGAACACTGAGACCGAAAGGTCAAACGCGAATCATATAGTAGATATGATCAACATAGTGATGTTCACCATTGAAAACTACTCCATCTCACATGATGATTAGACATGGTTTAGTTGATTTGGATCACGTGATCATTTAGATGACTAGAGGGATGTCTATCTAAGTGGGAGTTCTTGAGTAATATGATTAATTGAACTTTAGTTTATCATGAACTTAGTCCTGATAGATATTTTGCATGTCTATGTTATTGTAGATAATTGGCCCGTGCTACCGTTACTTTGAATTTTAATGCGTTCCTAGAGAAGGTAAGTTGAAAGATGATGGCAACAACTACACGGACTGGGTCCGTAACTTGAGGATTATCCTCATTGATGCATGGAAGAATTACTCCTGGAAGCACCGCTGGGTGCCAGGCCTGCTGCAGATGCTACTGATGACGTTAAGAACGTCTGGCAAAGCAAAGCTGATGACTACTCGATAGTTCAGTGTGCCATGCTTTACGGCTTAGATTCGGGACTTCAAAGATGTTTTGAACATCATGGAGCATATGAGATGTTCCAAGAGTAGAAGTTAATATTTCAAGCAAATGCCCGAGTTGAGAGATATGAAGTCTCCAACAAGTTCTACAACTGCAAAATGGAGGAGAATAGTTCTGTCAGTGAACACATACTTAGAATGTCTGGGTACCATAACCACTTGACTCAGCTGGGAGTTAATATTCCTGATGATAGTGTCATTAACAAAGTTCTTCAATCACTGCCACCAAGCTATAAAGGCTTCGTGATGAACTACAATATGCAAGGGATGAACAAGACTATTCCCGAGCTCTTCGCGATGCTAAAGGCTGCGGAGGTAGAAATCAAGAAGGAGCATCAAGTGTTGATGGTCAACAAGATCACTAGTTTCAAGAAAAAGGGCAAAGGGAAGAAGGGGAACTGCAAGGAGAATGACAAAGGTTGCTGCTCAAGAGAAGAAACCCAAGTCTGGACCTAAGCCTGAAACTAAGTGCTTCTACTGCAAAGGGACCGGTCATTGGAATCGGAACTGCCCCAAGTATTTGGCGGATAAGAAGGATGGCAAAGTGAAAGGTATATTTGATATACATGTTATTGATGTGTACCTTACTAATGCTTGTAGTAGCGCCTGGGTATTTGATACTGGTTCTGTTGCTCATATTTGCAACCTGAAACAGGGGCTACAGATTAAACGAAGATTGGCTAAGGATGAGGTGACGATGCACGTGGGAAATGGTTCCAAGGTTGATGTGATCGCCGGCGGCATGCTACCTCTACATCTACCTTTGGGATTAGTTTTAGACCTGAATAATTGTTATTTGGTGCCAGTGTTGAGCATGAACATTATATCTGGATCTTGTTTGATGTGAGACGGTTATTCATTTAAATCAGAGAATAATGGTTGTTCTATTTATATGAGTAATATCTTTTATGGTCATGCACCCTTGATGAGTGGTCTATTTTTATTGAATCTCGATAGTGATGATACACATATTCATAATATTGAAGCCAAAAGATGCAAAGTTGATAATGATATTGCAACTTATTTGTGGCACTATAGTTTGGGTCATGTCGGTGTAAAGCGCATGAAGAAACTCCATGTTGATGGACTTTTGAAATCACTTGATTATGAATCACTTGGTGCTTGCGAACCGTGCCTTATGGGCAAGATGACTAAAACTCCATTCTCCGGAACAATGGAACAAGCTACTGACTTATTGGAAATAATATATACAGATGTATGCGGTCCAATGAGTGTTGAGGCTCGTGGCGGGTATCATTATTTTATTACCTTCACAGATGATTCGAGCAGAGATGGGTATATCTACTTAATGAAGCATAAATCTGAAACATTTGAAAAGTTTAAAGAATTTCAGAGTGAAGTGGAAAATCATCGTAACAAGAAAATAAAGTTTCTACAATTTGATCGTGGAGGTGAATATTTGAGTTACGTGTTTGGTCTTCATTTGAAACAACATGGGATAGTTTCACAACTAACGCCACCTGGAACACCACAGCGAAATGGTGTGTCCGAACATCGTAACAGTACTTTATTGGATATGGTGCGATCTATGATGTCTCTTACTGATTTTCCGCTATCATTTTGGGGTTATGCTTTAGAGACGGCTGCATTCACTTTAAATAGGTCACCATCAAAATCCGTTGAGACGAGGCCTTACAAATTGTGGTTTGGCAAGAAACCAAAGTTGTCATTTCTTAAAGTTTGGGGCGGCGATGCTTATGTGGAAAATCTTCAACCTGATAAGCTCGAACCCAAATCGGAGAAGTGCGTCTTCATAGCATACCCAAAGGAAACTGTTGGGTACACCTTCTATCACAGACCCTAAGGTAAAATCTTTGTTGCTAAGAATGGATCCTTTCTAGATAAGGAGTTTCTCTCGAAAGAAGTGAGTGGGAGGAAAGTAGAACTTGAGGAGGTAATTATACCTTCTCCATTATTTGAAAGTAGCTCATGACAGAAATCAGTTCCGGTGATTCCTACACCAATAAGCGAGGAAGTTAATGATGATGATCATGAAACTTCAGATCAAGTTACTACCGAACCTCGTAGGTCTTCCAGAGTGAGATCCGCACCAGAGTGGTACGGTAATCTTGCTCTGGAAGTCATGTTACTAGACCATGGTGAACCTACGAACATGAGGAAGCGACGATGAGCCTAGATTCCGCGAAATGGCTTGAGGCCATGAAATCTGAGATGGGATCCATGTATGAGAACATAGTGTGGACTTTGGTGGACTTGTTCGATGGTCAGCAAGCCGAAAATAAATGGATCTTTAAGAAGAATACCGATGCACATGGTAATGTTACTGTTTACAAAGCTCGACTTGTTGCGGAAGGTTTTCGACAAGTTCAAGGAGTGGACTACGATGAGACTTTCTCACCCGTAGCGATGCTTAAGTCTATCAGAATCATGTTAGCAATTGCCGCATTCTATGATTATGAAATTTGGCATATGGATGTCAAAACTGCATTCCTGAATGGATTTATGGAAGAAGAGTTGTATATGATGCAACCAGAAGGTTTTGCGATCCAAAGGGTGCTAACAAAGTGTGCAAGCTTCAGCGATCCATTTATAGACTGGTGCAGGCCTCTCGGAGTTGGAATAAATGCTTTGATAGTGTGATCAAAGCATATGGTTTTATACAGACTTTTGGAGAAGCATGTATTTATAAGAAAGTGAGTGGGAGCTCTGTAGCATTTCTAATATTATATGTGGATGACATATTGTTGATTGGAAATGATATAGAATTTCTGGATAGCATAAAGGGATACCTGAATAAGAGTTTTTCCATGAATGACCTCGGTGAAGCTGCTTACATATTGGGCATCAAAATCTATAGAGATAGATCAAGACACTTAATTGGACTTTCACAAAGCACATACCTTGATAAAGTTTTGAAGAAGTTCAAAATGGATCAGTCAAATAAAGGGTACTTGCCTGTGTTACAAGGTGTGAAGTTGAGTCAGACTCAATGCCCAACCACTGCAGAAGATAGAGAGTAAATGAAAGTCATTCCCTATGCTTCAGCCATAGGTTCTATCATGTATGCAATGCTGTGTACCAGACCTGATGTGTTCCTTGTTATAAGGATAGAAGGGAGGTACCAAAGTAATCCCGGAGTGGAGCACTGGACATCAGTCAAGAACATCCTGAAATACCTGAAAGGGACTAAGGATATGTTTCTCATTTATGGAGGTGAAAAGGAGCTCATCATAAATGGTTACGTCGATGCAAGCTTTGACACTGATCCGGATGACTCTAAGTCGCAAACCGGATACGTACTTTTATTGAATGGAGGAGCTGTTAGTTGGTGTAGTTCCAAGCAGAGCGTCGTGGCTAGATCTACATGTGAAGCAGAGTACATTGCTGCTTTAGAAATAGCAAATGAAGGAGTTTGGATGAAGGAGTTCATATCCGATCTAGGTGTCATACCTACTGCATCGGGTCCAATGAAAATATTTTGCGACAATACTGGTGCAATTGCCTTGGCAAAGGAATCCAGATTTCACAAGAGAACCAAGCACATCAAGAGATGCTTCAATTCCATCCATCATCAAGTGTCGGAAGGGGACATAGAGATTTGCAAGATACATACAGATCTGAATGTTGTAGACCCGTTGACTAAGCCTCTTCCACGAGCAAAACATGATCAACACCAAAGCTCCATGGGTGTTAGAATCATTACTATGTAATCTAGATTATTGACACTAGTGCAAGTGGGAGACAGAAGGAAATATGCCCTAAAAGCAATAATAAAGTTATTATTTATTTCCTTATTTCATGATAAATGTTTATTATTCAAGCTAGAATTGTATTAACCGGAAACTTAGTACATGTGGGAATACATAGACAAAACATATTGTCCCTAGTATGCCTCTACTTGACTAGCTCGTTAATCAAAGATGGTTATGTTTCCCAATGTAGACATGTGTTGTCATTTGATGAACCTGATCACATCATTAGGAGAATGATGTGATGGATATGACCCATCCGTTAGCTTAGCATTGTGATCATTACAGTTTCATTGCTACTGCTTTCTTCATGACTTATAAAAGTTCTCAGACTATGAGATTATGCAACTCCTGAATACCGGAGGAACACTTTGTGTGCTACCAAACATCACAATGTAAATGGGCGATTATAAAGGTACTGTACAGGTGTCTCCGAAGGTGTTTGTTGGGTTGGCATAGATCGAGATTAAAAATTGTTACTCCATGTTTTGGAGAGGTATCCCTGGGCCCTCTCGGTAATACTCATCACTATAAGCCTTGCAAGCATTGTGACTAACGAGTTAGTTGCAGGATGAAGTATTACAGAATGAGTGAAGAGACTTGCCGGTAGCGAGATTGAACTAGGTATGATGATACCGATGATCGAATCTCGGGCAAGTAACATACCGATGACAAAGGGAACAACGTATGTTGTTATGCAGTTTGACTGATGAAGATCTTTGTAGAATATGTAGGAGCCAATATGAGCATCCAGGTTTCGCTATTGGTTATTGACCGGAGATGTGTCCTTGCCATGTCTGCATAGTTCCTGAACCCCTAGGGTTCGCACGCTTAATGTTCGATGACGATTGATATTATGAGTTTATGTGATTTGATGTACCAAAGGTTGTTCGGAGCCCCGGATGAGATCACGGACATGACAAGGAGTCTCGAAATGGTCGAGACATAAAGATTGATATATTGGACCATGTTGTTCGGACTCCGGAAGTGTTCCGGATTGTTTCGAATAAAACTGGAGTGTCGGAGGGTTACCAGACCCCCCGGGAAGTAATGGGCCTTAGTGGGCCTTCAGGGGAGAGAGAGGGCTGCACCAGGAGGGGGCGCCCCCCAAGGGAAGCCCCAATAGGACAAGGGGAGGGGGTGCGCGGCCCCTCTTTCCCTCTCCCTCTCCCTCTCCTTCCTTCTTCTCCTAGTTGGACTAGGAAAAGGGGAACCTACTCCTACTTGAAGTAGGATTCCCCCTTTGGGCGCGCCCCTTGTGGCTGGCCGACCCCCTCCTCTCCTCCTTTATATATCGGGGAGGGGGGCACCCCATAGAGACACAAGTTGGTCTTTAGCCGTGTGCGGTGCCCCACTGAACAGTTTTCCACCTCGATCATATTGTCGTAGTGCTTAAGCAAAGCCCCGCGCCGGTAACTTCATCATCACCATCACCACGCTGTCGTGCTGACGGAACTCTCCCTCGGCCTTAGCTGGATCTAGAGTTTGAGGGACATCACCAAGCTGAACGTGTGCAGGTCGCGAAGGCGCCGTGCGTTCGGTACTAGATCGGTTGGATCGCGAAGACGTTCGACTACATCAACCTCGTTACTTAACGCTTCCGCTTTCGGTCTGCGAGGGTACATGGACACACTCTCCCCTCTCGTGCTATGCATCACCTAGATAGATCTTGCATGATCGTAGGATTTTTTTTAAATTATCGCGTTCCCCAATAGTGGCATCCGAGCCAGGTCTATGCGTAGATGTTACATGCACGAGTAGAACACAAAGAGTTGTGTGCAATAATAGTCATACTACTTACCACCAACGTATTACTTTGATTCGACGGTATTGTTGGATGAAGCGGTCCGGACCGACATTACATGACCATGTTCATGAGATTGGTTCTACCGATGTGGTTTTGCACAAAGGTGGGTGGCCGGTGTCTATTTCTCCAACTTTAGTTGAATCGAGTACTACGGGCAGTCCTTGTTGAAGGTTAAAACAACACACTTGACGAAAAATTGTTGTGGTTTTGATGAGTAGGTAAGAACGGTTCCTGCTAGAAACATGTAGCAGCCACGTAAAACTTGCAACAACAAAGTAGAGGATGTCTAACTTGTTTTTGCAGGGCTTGCTGTGATGTGATATGGTCAGGGCATGATGTGATATAAATTGTTGTATGAGATGATCATGTTTTCTAACAAAGTTACCGGCAACTGGCAGGAGCCATATGGTTGTCGCTTTATTGTATGCAACGCAATCGCCATGTAATTGTTTTACTTTATCACTAAGGGGTAGCGATAGTCGTAGTAACAATAGTTGGCGAGATGACAACGATACTACGATGGAGATCAAGGTGTCGCACCGGTGATGATGGAGATCACAATGATGCTTCGGTGATGGAGATCATGAGCACAAGATGATGATGGCCATATCATGTCACAATTTTGATTGCGTGTGATGTTTATCTTTTATGCATCTTATTTTGCTTAGTACGGCGGTAGCATTATAAGACGACCCCTTACTAAATTTCAAGGTACAAGTCTCCCTGAGTATGCACCGTTGCTACAGTTCGTCGTGCCGAGACACCACATGATGATCGGGTGTGATATGCTCTACGTTCACATACAATGGGTGCAAGCCAGTTTTGCACACACAGAATACTCGGGTCCTTGCTGGTTTGAGTGGTTCCAACGATTTGAGTTGAACCCAGGAACTGTGAGTCTGTGGTTTACTTCCCAGTAAGTTTCTGGACAGTAACTTGGGAGGTTTAGTGAGAGTTATTCAGTAAGAGTTAAGGGCTGGGCTTTGGGGTTTAGCATTCTCTTAGGAAGGTAATGAAGCTCAGAAAAGATCAGCCTCATTGGATCAAGGAAAAACATACTTGTTGTGTAAAGTGGCTATTCTGTCCAGAAGAGAAATGATTTTCTGTAGCAAAACTATTCCAAAGAGTTATGCAATATTTTTGCTCATGGCGGTGCTCTAGGGTTCAAAGAATATTTGTGAATTTCTCAGGATTTTAAGAGCAATAGAAATGAGGGTTGCTTTGGAGCATACTTCTCTGAAGTATTTTCAGTGAAGAAAATGAATATTTTTCTTTTATGAATATTCCTTGGGTCATTTTTGGATTTTTTTCAGAGAAAGAAAGTTGAGTTAGGGGTGGATGGGTCACTTGGGTGAAAATCAAGGGTAGTCCCAAGTGTTCAAGTCCATTTGAATTGATTCAAAACTCCAAATCCAAAGCAAAGGCAAAAGAAACTCCAGAAAAAGAGAGAGGGCAAATCCAGGCTATCACAAACCTCCCCCACTTAGGATGAATCTTGTCCTCGAGATTCGGTTGCTTGGGAAAACAATTCTGGATAGGTTGTCCTTAAAAATGCCTCTCTTTCCCAGGTCGCTTCTTCCTCGGTGTGATGCTCCCACTGGACCTTATAAAACTTGACCGCCTTACTGCGTGTGACCCTTTCTGCCTCATCCAATATTTTGAATGGTCTCTCCTCATAGGTTAAATCCTTGGCAAGCTCAATTTCTAACATATCAGTCCTCTTCTCGGGTGGTGAAATACACCTTCTTAGCTACGAGACGTGGAACACATTGTGTACTTCCAACAATTCTGGTGGCAATTCCAACTGATAAGCAACTATGCCAACTCTTGTCATGCCTGGGAACGGACCAATATATCTTGGTGCCATTTTGCCTCGGGTCTGAAATCGCTTGATTCCCTTCATGGGGTGACTTGGAGATACACGTGTTCTCCGTGCTAAAAAAGTGACTTGCCGGTGTTTGGCATCATAATAGCTCTTCTGTCGTAATGTAGCCAACTGCAGTCTATCTCGGATTTCCTTGACTTGTTTCTCTACCTCCAATATTAAATCAGTTCTGAAGATACGGCTGAGGGAGTCCTAGATTAGGGGGTATCCGGATAGCCGGATTATATACTTTGGCTGGGCTGTTGGACTATGAAGATACAAGATTCAAGACTTTGTCCCATATACGGATGGGACTCTCCTCTGCGTGGAAGGCAAACTTGGCGATTCAGATGTTAGATCTCCTTCTCTGTAACTGACTCTGTGTAACCCTAGCCCCCTCCGGTGTCTATATAACCGAAGGGTTTAGTCCGTAGGACAAGGACAATCAGAATCATAGGCTAGCTTCTAGGGTTTAGCCTCTACGATATTGTGGTAGATCAACTCTTGTAATACTCATATCATCAAGATCAATCAAGAAGGAAGTAGGGTATTACCTCCATCGAGAGGGCCTGAACCTGGGTAAACATCGTGCCCCCAGCCTCCTGTTACCATTAGCCTTAGACACACAGTTCATGACCCCCTACCCGAGATCCGTTGGTTTTGACACCAACATCGGTGCTTTCATTGATAGTTCCTCTGTGTCGTCGCTGCGAGGCTTGATGGATCTTTCAGTCATCAACAACAATACAGTCCAGGGCGAGACTTTTCTCCCTGGGCAGATCTTCGTATTCGGTGGCTTCGCACTACGGGCCAATTTGCTTGGCCATCTGGAGCAGATCGACAGCTACGCCCCTGGCCATCAGGTCAGGTTCGGAAACTTAAACCACACAACCGACATCTACGGAAACTTGATCTTTGACGGGTTCGGGCCCGCGTCAGGAGCGCCGAACGATCACGACGAGCATGACTTAGATCTGCCATCGGACATTATTCGGGATATCGCACCTGCTGCAGCTCCGGACTTCAATCTGGAGCAGATCGTGCCACCCGAGGACGGGTGGATGGACCCCGTCACGGAGGCTGCACACTCATCAGCGTTGGAGCCGAACACAGACTCCACTGCTAAGGAAATCTGTGTCACTAGACCCTCGGACTTATCTCCGGCCGCAGGTTCCGGACCGCATGCACCCGCGCCCATCGAATTTGATTGGGCACCGATTATGGAGCTCACTGCCGCAGATATCTTTCACCACGCACCCTTCGGTGACGCGATAAATTCTTTAAAGTCTCTCTCCTTGTCAGAAGACTCTTGTCCGAACTATGTCCGGCTCGAGTGGGATACGAACGATGAAGAAATTCGCTACCCACCCACCACCCACTTGATAGCCACTGTCAATGACTTAACCGACACGCTTGACTTCGACTCCGAAGACATCGATGGTATGGACGTCGATGCGGGAGATGATATAGAACCACCGCCCACGGGGCGCTGGACAGCCACCTCATCACACGATATATACATGGTGGACACACCTAAGGAGGACAACAGCGACAAAAAGGATGCAACGGAGGATAAACCCCCCGGGCAGAAACCAAAGCAGTGGCGCAGGCGCCGCTCTAAGTCCAGCCACAGTAAAAATAACGATAACAACACAAGAAAAATTAACACCCCGGTCGACTCCAAAGGCAAAAGCGACCATATGGACCCAGCGATGGAGCAGGATGAGCCAGGTCACGCCGAACATAGCCCAGAGCAGACACCCGATCACGGCGATCCCGAGGGTAGAGGTTATCGACCTGCCTCCGGAGAGGAGGACAGTCTGGACGACGATGCATTCATCATTCCGGAAAAACATTTGGAATAGGAGAACCTCCACCAAAGGCTTAGAGCAACCACGAGGAGCCCAAAGAAGCAGAAGCAAAGGCTTAAGGCTGCGCAGGATACACTCAACCGCAGATGGAACAAAATGCTAGACACTGAAGAAAAATATGGCGACGATCGCCACACAAAGAGCTACACAAAGCACAAGCTGCTGCCCGAATTCGACGATGAGGCCATAGAGCCCATTCCGCCGAAGAATAACACGGCCGATCAGCCGGACCGACCACCTCATGGCCGCGATAGAGCAGCTACTGACGCCGCACACAAGCCAACACACGATTTACGTGAGCTCGTGGACAAAAAGGCTGGTGCGACCAGGTCCATCTATGGATCTAGAGGACGTGCTCCGGCGCAAGATCATGGCCACCAAAATGATCATAATGATCGAATACCAGTTCGGAATCAACCCCAGACACAACAACCATCAACAACATGCCACAACATGTCCAGATACAGAGGGGCTGTGCACCCCCTGTGCTTCACCGACGAGGTGATGGACCACGAATTTCCACAGGGATTCAAACCCGTGAACATAGAGGCATACGACAGAACGACATACCCTGGGGTCTGGATTGAGGATTTTATCCTTCATATCCACATGGCTCGTGGGGATGACCTCCACGCTATTAAATACCTGCCCCTCAAGTTGAAAGGACCAGCTCGGCATTGGTTGAAAAGCCTCCCCGAAAACTCAATTGGAAGTTGGAGGAACTTGAGGATGCTTTCAGGGCCAATTTTCAAGGGACCTATGTCCGACCTCCGGATGCAGACGATTTAAGTCACATAATACAACAACCCGAAGAGTCAGCCCGTAAACTTTCGAACAAATTTCTCACTAAGAAGAATCAAATTGTTGATTGTCCGGATGCCGAAGCCTTGGCGGCCTTCAAGCACAGTATCCGGAACGAATGGCTCGCCAGACACCTCGGCCAAGAAAAGCCGAGGACAATGGCGGCCCTAACAAGCCTTATGAACCGCTTTTGCGCGGGTGAGGACAACTGGTTAGCCCATAGAGGCACCAGCGAAGGCACATCCGAAATTAGGGATGGCAACGGGAAGCCACGACGCAATAAAAACAAGCGTCGAAACAATGAAGAGAGTCCGGACAACATGGCGGTCAACGCCGGATTCAGGGGCTCTCGACGCGGTCAACGGAAGAAGCCATTTAAAGGCATCAAAGATGGACCGTCCGACCTGAACAAAGTCCTGGACATATTGTGTCTAATTCATGGCACCCCCGAAAAACCTGCAAACCACACTCACAGAGAATGCTGGGTCTTCAAGCAGGCTGCCAAGCTAAATGCCGAACACAAGGGAAGGGAGACACCAAGTGAAGACGAGGATGAGCCTCGCCAGCCAAACACTGGGTGACAGAAAAAATTCCCACCAGAAGTCAAAACAGTGAATATGATCTACGCGACTCACATACCGAAGAAAAGGCGCAAGCGCGCACTGAGAGATGTATACGCTGTAGAGCCCATCGCCCCGAAATTCAACCCTTGGTCGGCCTGTCCGATCACTTTTGATCGCAGGGATCACCCAACTAGTCTCCGACACGGAGGATCGACTGCCTTGGTGCTCGACCCAATAATAGATGGATACCATCTCACTCGAGTCCTTATGGACGGCGACAGTAGTCTTAATCTGATATATCAGGACACTGTCTGCAAGATGGGGATAGACCCGTCAAGAATCAGCCAAAGTAACACTACCTTTAAAGGAGTGATACCAGGCGTTGAGGCCCACTGCACGGGTTCCCTCGTATTAGAGGTTACATTCGGCTCTCCCGACAACTTCAGAAGCGAAGAATTAGTCTTCGACATTGCTCCCTTCCGAAGCGGCTATCACACACTGCTCGGAAGAACGGCCTTCGCTCACTTCAACGCAGTACCGCACTACGCCTACCTCAAACTCAAGATGCCCGGTCCACGTGGCGTCATTACAGTTAGCAGAAACACAGAGCGTTCCTTACGTGCGGAAGAACACGTGGCGCCTCTAGCAGCCGAACATTAAGCAGCCTCTCCTATCAGAATGCATGATCGGTCGTCAAGACCATGGACACGGTTAGACGAGTCCGGTGCACCACCAGCGGTAATAGCCCAAATAAACCTGAGCTGGGGTCCATAGATATACCCCCATAGGTGGTGCTAGGGGCTGCAAACATGTCACAAAGCCCACAGTTCGGCTTGACTTTATTAATATAGCAATAGAATCTTTTACACGAGTTTTCCTTTTTTCTCTTACAGAGGACAATCGTGCTACACCCTTCCAGGATACGGCACAATGGAGACAAAGGCACAGACGTGCAACAGGGCCCCGCTCAAAGGTTTCTCTTTAGATTAAGCCCATGTGTAAACCTTTTTTAATGTATCTTGTTACTTGACATCCCATGGGTATTTAATACACCCACGAGGGATACTGGTGGTTTTGGCATTTCGCCACGATAGATTAATGCACGTACCTGGAAATACAGGGTTCATTATCGAGGGTGTTACTCAAATAAAGTCCGAATACCTTCAGGAGTGTTCGGCGTCGCGAGTTTGGCCTTATATGCATCGGCTCCGAATCATGTCTTTGGTCAAATATTGGGTTTGCCCGGCTCCTGGGTTTGCTGCCTTACGTTCCGTTTTATCGGCTAAGGCGGCCAAAGGAGAACTACTGCGATTATGCCCTGGTTATTCCAGATGAGCACCTCAGTAGAGAAAGCCGAAAACTGACTGTCATGATACATCGAGAGACTAGTCAACCACTCGAGGACTTATCGAAATCTTCAGGATTCCTCCGCATTAATGAAGGACCGTTTCCCGGTCATGTACATACGCACACCGTATTCGGGGCACTCGGAAGTACCAGGGGCTATATAGTAGCCCCACTGTGAAACTCCTATGGCTAAGTGAAAGTGTTACTGCTATATAGTCCGGTTGCCTAGTTCGACACGCGATCACCTCCTTAATGGACCAAGACGTTGGATCAAGTGTGATTACGTGCGTTTTCACGAACACCCCCGCATTATAAGCATGGGGGCTGGAGCCAACGACTGCAAACTTTCAGGTTGTATACATACATAAATGGCCGCACAGGAGGCACTACAATACGTTCGGGCAAAAGTATAAACACAGCCTTTATAATTAAAACAACATTGTTTTTACAATCGAAAGACTTGACACTCGAACATGACACTCTTCGAGCACTGAGCCTCTATTAAACGGGCGCCTTCTATGACTTGCTCAAAATAGTGCTCGACCGGGTCCTGGCCTCCTGACGGACTCTGGGTTGCAATACCGGTGGCCTCCATATCTGCCCAATATGTTTTCACACGGACAAGAGCCATCCACGCACCTTCTATGCACGCCGACTTCTATACAACGTCGATACGTGACACAACGCCAAGGAATTGTTGTACTAAACCAAAATAACTGTCCGGCCTTGGTCCCTTTGTCCAAACATGATCTATGACAGATCTCATTGCAAGACCGGACAACCTATGGAGCTCGGCCCAAGCGGCCATCCTTTCATTCAACGGCAGCGGACGCATCAGAGCACTGAACTGCGACCAGAACAGCCTTTCCACCTCATGATCTTCCTGATCCTTGAAGAACTTGGTCGCATCAGCAGTACTTTTCGCCAGGTCCGCATACGCGTCCACAACACTCCATAACTGATCCAGAGGAGCGTACTTTGGATCTCCGAACTTCATCCGGAACAAATAGGAACTCCCAGCCGCGATATGTCCGGCTTGTCGAAGCTCCTCCCGCACAGCTCTGACTTCAGAGTGTGTCTCCTTGGCCGCATCCAAGGCCTTCCTCAGGTCAGCCGCTTTCGCTTGGCTCTCCTTTTCAAGGAGTTCATATCGGCTGGCGGCATCTTTCAGCTCCACAGGCATCTCGGCTATTTTATCATCGCTTTGGCGATGAGCAGCCTGTTCGGCTCTCAACTCCTCGGTCGCCTTTAGGGCAGCCACATTGCTTATCCTGGCTTGTTCCTTGGCTAGGGCAAGTTCCACCCTTATGGCCTCCACGGCAGCAGCTCCATCTGCAGCCACAACATACTATATTAGCATCATGCTCCTCTTAATATTTACTAACAATGAGAAAAAGAGCACATACCCTGTGACTCATCAAGCCGCTTGTTCACAAGCGCAATATCGACATTCGCCACATCAAGTTGTCGCCTCAGTTCGGCGAATTCAGCAGTCCGGTCAACCGCCGGACCCTTAGCCAAGTGCACATAATATAGTGCGATCATTACTTGGGAGTGTGATCCTTCGTTTGCCGCCTATGGCTGCCAACCAGAGTCTCAGGGACTACTATCTATACGGAGCACACCTAGCGTGTGCAGTACAACCGAAAGATTATGTATTCCGTTGCGTACCTCAAAACCTTTGAGCAGGCTTGTAAAAGCTTCATTTAACCCTCTTTTGGTGGATGAAATCTTCTCAAACACCGTACCCATTAAAGTATGGTGATCCTCTGAGAGAGCAGCTCGCTCCAGAAGACTCGTCAGTGCGTCAGGATGAATGTCGGACAGTCCCGGACTCTTCCTGTTACCCTCCTTGGGAGCCGAACACTCCGGGCATTGGGTCGCCGAGGCATTGACTTCTAGCCGTAATGGATCGGGAATCCTATGTGACGACACCTCGGGGTCGCCCGCCCCGTGGGGCGGGGAGGCAGGTGGAGTTTCACTCTCCATCATCTCCGGAAGAAGATCCCCCGAAGACGAACTCTGTTGGGAAGGGCTACTAGCCGGACTGCAAGAGATAGATCCTGGTTATTGCTCCTGGAGGAAAAAGCAATATATATTTATGCTTTTAATTAACTTACGAATCGGTGGAGGGCTGGCCCGTTTGGGGCGTTGCGCTGTGAGGACGCCCTCTAGGGCAGGGCCCCCTAGCAAAGTTTTCTTCCCTTGTTTAGGCACCTCCGTTTCCATGTCTTCGGAGGCGGCCCTTTTCTTCCCGCGGGGGGAGGGATCCTTAGATTCACCTCCCCGATTATCCTCATTTGTGGAGACATTAACCCCCTCGGTTTGGATGTACAATGTGTGAAGCTCGTTCTTGGCTTCTCTACACTTCCCTTCATCTTTTCCCGATGGCACTTGACATAGCGCACGTCTAAGCATCCTGGCTACCGCAGGATTTGGCGAGTCTTCGGGAAGCGGGGCTGGACACCTGATTCTCTCCGCCTTGTTGAGCCAATCCTAGCCGCGGATAGTTTTTAGAATAATGTTGTGATAAATATGAATAGAATGTTCGGTTGCAGGGTTACTTACTTGGGTATCTGGGCGATTGCAGCTCAGGCCCGCATCCTCAGTGGTGTCCGGACACTTTATTCATGGTCCAAAGAATAACCTATACATCCCTTCGAGCGTCATGCCAAATAAGTGTTGAATAGTTTGCGGTCCTTATGGGTTGAACTCCCACATCCGGAGAGGTCGACGTTTGCACGGCAGGGCCCGATGAACTAGTATTACCTGAATTATTTTGATGAGGCTGATATCCCTCTCAAGAAGCTCCAGAATACGGCTCTGCAATGTTGGTATGTCATTAGCAGGCCCCCAATCCAGTCCCATGTTGGCCCATGACGCCAGTTGAGGCGGAGGGCCCGAGCGGAAGGCAGGGGCAGCCGCCCACTTTGTGCCTCGGGGAGTTGTGATGTAGAACCACCTCCCTTGCCATAAATCGGACACCTCTGGGAAGGAACCTTCTGGCCATGGGGCATCGGCTCTTTTGCTTATTATAGCACCTCCGCACTCCGCGTGTCGCCCATCGATCACCTTCGGCTTTACATTGAAGGTCTTGAGCCATAAGCCGAAGTGTGGGGTGATGTGGAGGAAGGCTTCGCACAAGACGATAAACGATGAGATGTGAAGGATGGAATCCGGAGCTAGATCGTGAAAATCTAGCCCGTAATAGAACATGAGCCCTCTCATGAAGGGATCAAGACTAAAGCCTAAGCCTCAAAGGAAGTGGGAAACAAATACAACGCTCTCATTGGGTTCGGGAGTGGGGATGACCTGCCCTGGGGCAGGAAGCCTGTGCTTGATGTCGGCGGTCAGATACCTGGCCTCCCTGAGCTTCGCAATGTCCTCCTCCGTGACAGAGTAGGCCATCCACCGGCCTTGAAGGTTGGATCTGGACACGATTGAAGATCCGAAGTGCTTAAGCTCGAGCTTTGGGTGTTGGAACTCGAGGTGTGGGATGGAACAAGCGTGGGAAGAGAGGGATAGGCCTCGGTCCCTCTATAAAGGGGGTGGATATCAAGCGTCCTCAGCGTAACCGTTTGGGACTTGCCTAAAAACGAGGAGTCATACCAACAGGCGCAGTTGGGTTACCCACACCCGTATTGATGAGAATCCCGCGATAAGGGGGACACGATCTCTACTTCGACAAGACATGCCAATAAAACCGCCTTGCAATATGTGTAGTGGCAGGCTGGGAAAAACGGTTCGTATTAAACCGGGCCGCGGCGTGAGGACACGCTGTGAAAAATTGTCAGCAGATTAGATTTATAAAGTATTGTGCTCTCTACGGTGGTATGTGGAAATTATTTTGCAGAGCCGGATACGATCCTTGTGTTCAGAACCTTCTATGGAGTATTCGGAGATGGAACCCGCCTTGCAATGCCGAAGACAATGTGCGCGCCGAACACATCACCATTGAAGCCTGGTTCAGGGGCTGCTGAGGGAGTCCTGGATTAGGGGGTATCCGGACAGCCGGACTATATACTTTGGCCGGACTGTTGGACTATGAAGATACAAGAGACTCTCCTTTGTGTGGAAGGCAAGCTTGGCGATTTGGATGTTAGATCTCCTTCTCTGTAACTGACTCTGTGTAACCCTAGCCCCCTCCGGTGTCTATATAAACCGGAGGGTTTAGTCCGTAGGACAAGGACAATCAGAATCATAGGCTAGCTTCTAGGGTTTAGCCTCTACAATCTCGTGGTAGATCAACTCTTGTAATACTCATATCATCAAGATCAATCAAGCAGGAAGTAGGGTATTACGTCCATCGAGAGGGCCCGAACCTGGGTAAACATCGTGTCCCCAGCCTCCTGTTACCATTAGCCTTAGACGCACAGTTCGGGACCCCCTACACGAGATCCGCCAGTTTTGACACCGACAACGGCTGTCTCCGGTTTGGGGCCAGTTTAATGGAGTGCGGCACTTACGGCCGTACAAAGATTCATACGGTGACGTCTTCAGACTCGTTTGGAAACTGTTGTTGTAGGAGAATTCTGCATATGGAAGACAATCTTCCCACTTGGGTCCATGGTCTAAAGCACATGCTGGAAGCATGTCTTCAAGGATTTGATTTACCCGCTCAGTCTAACCGTCTATCTGTGGGTGATAGGCCGTGCTGTATTTGAGGGTGGTCCCCAAATCTAGATGGAGTCGGGACCAGAATGCGGAGATAAAGAGTGAACCTCGGTCTGAAATAATTGTTCTTGGCACTCCATGCAAACTGACAATCTGGGACACATATAATTGTGCAAGTTGATCAGCTCAATATGTGGTGCGGATGGGAATAAAATGAGCCACTTTAGTCAGCGTGTCCACTTTGACCCATACTGCATCATTGCCTCGGTGAGTCTAGGGTAGATCGGTGACAAAGTCCATGCAGATATCATCCCATTTCCATTGCAAGACGGGTAGAGGTTGGAGAAGTCCGGCGAGTTTCTGGTGTTCCTCCTTTACTTTGTTGCATATTGCAAACAAGCGACAAAAATGCGATGTCCTTTTTCATTCCATCCCACCAAAATATCTGTCGAAGGTCTTCATACATTTTGGTACCTCCGGGTGTATTAAATACGAGGATTCGTGTGCTTCTGCCAACATCTTCTTTCTCAAGTCTGCTTGCTCGGGTACACATATCCATCCTCAAAACCTGAGTGTACCTTGCGCGTCCTTAGAGAAATCCCGAGTCTTGCCTTCTTGTAGACATCTCAGATGACCTTGAAGAATTTTGTCGCCAGCCCGGGCCATGCGAATCTCATCCTCGAGAGTAGGAGTTACTTCCAAAATATTTGCAAGGCCGACGTTTAGAATTACCAAGTTAAGCTGAGCAATCTCTTGTTGGAGTTCAGGAGGCAAGGACTCCACCATGGCATTTAAACTGGCAGGCTTGCGACTGAGGGCATCAGCAACCATGTTAGCTTTGCTTGGATGGTAATTTGATCCCAGATCATAGTCCTTGACCAACTCGAGCCATCTTCGCTGTCGAAGGTTTAAGTCTGTCTGAGTAAATATATATTTGAGACTCTCGTGGCCGGTAAATATCTGACATCTTTTTCCAATGAGGTAATGTCTCCAAATTTTTTGAGAGTGCACAACAGCGGCCAACTCCAAATCATGCGTAGGATAATTTCCTTCAAGGGGTCGTAGCTGGCGAGATGCGTAGGCTACCACCTTGCCATCTTGCATGAGTACTCATCCAATACCTTTTCTGGAGGCGTCACAATACACATCAAATCTGCGGTAAATGTCTGGGAGAGTTAGTACCGGTGCTGATGTTAATCTGGTTCTTAGCTCCTTAAAGCTCTTCTCACAGTCCTCGGTCCATTCAAACTTCTTATCTTTCTTGAGGAGCTCTTTCATTGGATTGGCAATCTTGGAAAATCCATCGATGAACCGGTGGTAATATCTGGCTAATCCAGGAAAACTCTGAATTTTGGATACAGTCGTGGGTGCTGCCTAATCAAGCACATCTTTCACTTTGCTGGGATCCACAATGATGCCTTCCGCTGACAGAACATGCCCCCCAAATCCAACTTGTTTGAGCCAAAACTCACACTTGCTGAATTTTGCATATAGTTGATGGTCATGGAGTCTCTATAAGACTGATCGGAGGTGTTCCTTGTGCTCTTCATCACTTTTTGAGTATATGAGAATGTCATCAATGAAAACCACCACAAACTTATCCAAGAAATCCATGAATACCTAATTCATCATATGCATGAAGAAGGCAGGGGCATTTGTGAGACCGAAAGACATCACAGTATATTCATAGAGACCGTATCGGGTAGTGAACACGGTCTTAGGAATATCTTCCTTCTTGATCTTGAGTTGATGGTATCCGGTCCTTAAATCAATCTTGGAAAATACTTTTGCCCCACTGAGTTGATCGAACAAATCATCAATCCAAGGCAGCGGGTATTTGTTCTTGATGGTGACATCGTTCAATCGACGGTAGTCCACACACATTCTGAGACTGTCGCCTTTCTTGTCCACAAATATTGCGGGTGATCCCCATGGTAACGATCTTGGGCGGATATATCCTTTCTGAAGCATCTCATCAAGCTGCTTCTTTAATTCCATGAGTTCCGACAAAGGCATCCGATAATAGTTTTTGTATAATGCGTTGTCCCGGGCACAAGATCAATTGAAACTCAAGTTCTCGATCTGGCGGCATTCCTGGTAATTCCTCGGGGAATATGATAACCCACAAGTATAGGGGATCGCAACTGTTTTCGAGGGTAGAGTATTCAACCCAAATTTATTGATTCGACACAAGGGGAGTCCAAGAATATTCTCAAGTAGCAGCTGAGTTGTCAATTCAACCACACCTGGAAAACTTAATATCTACATCAAAGTATTTAGTAGCAAAGTAATATGGAAGTAACGGTAACAGTGGCAAAAGTAACAGTAGCAATTTTGTAGTAATTGTAACAGTGGCAACGGTAAAGTAACTAAGCAAAGATCAATATGTGAAATGCTCGTAGGCATTGGATTAGTGATGGATAATTATGTCAGATGTGATTCCTCATGCAATGGTTATAACATAGGGTGACATAGAACTAGCTCTGGTTCATCAATGTAATGTAGGCATGTATTATGAATATAGTCATACGGGCTTATGGAAAAGAACTTGCATGACATCTTTTGTCCTACCCTCCCGTGGAAGCGGGGTCCTATTGGAAACTAAGGGATATTAAGGCCTCCTTTTAATAGAGTACCGGACCAAAGCATTAACACTTAGTGAATACATGAACTCCTCAAACTACGGCCATCACCGGGAGTGGTCCCTATTATTGTCACTTCGGGGTTGCCGGATCATAACACATAGTAGGTGACTATTGACTTGCAAGATAGGATCAAGAACTCACATATATTCATGAAAACATAATAGGTTCAGATCTGAAATCATGGCACTCGGGCCCTAGTGACAAGCATTAAGCATAGCAAAGTCATAGCAACATGAATCTCAGAACATAATGGATACTAGGATCGAACCCTAACAAAACTAACACGATTACATGGTAAATCTCATCCAACCCATCACTGTCCAGCAGGCCTACGATGGAATTACTCACGCACGGTGGTGAGCATCATGAAATTGGTGATGGAGGATGGTTGATGATGACGACGACGACGGATTCCCATCTCCGGAGCCCCGAACGGACTCCAGATCAGCCCTCCCGAGAGAGATTAGGGCTTGGCGGTGGCTCCGTATCGTAAAATGCGATGAATCCTTCTCTCTGATTTTTTTCTCCCCGAACGTGAATATATGGAGTTGGAGTTGAGGTCGATGGAGCCTCAGGGGGCCCACGAGACAGGGGGCACGCCTGGGCGCGCCCCCAACCCTCGTGGACGGGGTGTGGGCCCCCTGGTCTTGATTCTTTCGCCAGTATTTTTTATTAATTCCAAAAATATTCTCCGTGAAGTTTCAGGTCATCCCGAGAGCTTTTATTTCTGCACAAAAATAACACCATGGCAATTCTGCTGAAAACAACATTAGTCTGGGTTAGTTCCATTCAAATCAAGCAAGTTAGAGTCCAAAACAAGGGCAAAAGTGTTTGGAAAAGTAGATACGATGGAGACGTATCAACTCCCCCAAGCTTAAACCTTTGCTTGTCCTCAAGCAATTCAGTTGACAAACTGAAAGTGATAAAGAAAAACTTTTACAAACTCTGTTTGCTCTTGTTGTTGCAAATATGTAAAGCTAGCATTCAAGTTTTCAGCAAATATTATGAACTAACCATATTCACAATAACACTTAGGTCTCATGTTTACTCATATCAATGGCATAATCAACTAGCGAGCAATAATAATAAATATCGGATGACAACACTTTCTCAAAACAATCATAATATGATATAACAAGATGGTATCTCGCTAGCCCTTTTTGAGACCGCAAAACATAAATGCAGAGCACCTCTGAAGATCAAGGACTGACTGGACATTGTAATTCATGGTAAAAGAGATCGATTCATAGTCATACTCAATATAAATTAATAGTAATGGATGCAAATGACAGCGATGCTCTCCAACTGGTGTTTTTTCATAAGAGGATGGTGACCCATAAAAGTAAATAGATAGGCCCTTCGCAGAGGGAAGCAGGGATTTGTAGAGATGCTAGAGCTCAAGTTTTGAAACAGAGAGTATTTTGGTTGGCATACTTTCATTGTCAACATAACAACCAAGAGATCTCGATATCTTCCATGCTACACACATTATAGGCGGTTCCCAAACAGAATGGTAAAGTTTATACTCCCCCCACCAACAAGCATCAATCCATGGCTTGCCCGAAACAATGGGTGCCTCCAACTAACAACAATCCTGGGGGAGTTTTGTTTGCAATTATTTTGATTTGAGCACGGGACTGGGCATCCCGGTTACCGGCCATTTTCTCGTGAATGAGGAGCGGAGTCCACTCCTCGTGAGAATAACCCACCTAGCATGGAAGATATAGACAACACTAGTTGATACATGAGCTATTCGAGAATAGAAAGCAGAATTTCATTTGAAGGTTTAGAGTTTGGCACATACAAATTTACTTGGAACGGTAGGTAAATACTGCATATAGGAAGGTATGATGGACTCATATGGAATAACTTTGGGGTTTATGGAAGTGGATGCACATGCAGTATTCCCGCTTAGTACAAGTGAAGGCTAGAAAAAGACTGGGAAGCGACCAACTAGAGAGCGACAATAGTCATGAACATGCATTAAAATTAATCAACACTGAGTGCAATCATGAGTAGGATATAAATCACCATGAACACAAATATCATGGATGCTATGTTGATTTTGTTTCAACTACATGCGTGAACATGTGCCGAGTCAAGCCACTTGAATCGTTCAAAGGAGGATACCACCCTATATACCACATCACAACCATTTTAATAGTATGTTGGCACGCAAGGTAAACCATTATAAACTCCTAGCTAATTAAGCATGGCTTGAGCAACTATAATCTCTAATTGCCATTGCAAACATGTTTCATTCATAATAGGCTGAATCAAGAAAGATGAACTAATCATATTTACAAAAACAAGATAGGTCGAGTTCATACCAGCTTCTCTCATCTCAATCAGTCCATCATATATTGTTATTATTGCCTTTCACTTGCACGGCCGAACGATGTGGATAATAATAATAGTGCACATGCATTGGACTAAGCTGGAATCTACAAGCATTTAATACAAGGGAGAAGACAAGGTAATATGGGCTCTTGGTTAAATCTACAATAATGCATATGAGAGCCACTCAACATTTTCATCATGGTCTTCTCCTCTCGACCCCCAAAGAAAAGAAAAGAAATAAAACTATTTACATGGAAAAGCTCCCAACAAGCAAAAGAAGAATGAATATTTTTTGGGTTTTCTTTTAATTACTACTACAAGCATGGAAAGTAGACTAGCTAATTTTTTTTGGTTTTTCTTAAGGTTTTTCAAAAACTCAAGAAGAAGGCTTATAAAAGAAAATAAACTAGCATAGATAGTACAATGAAAAAGTATGAACACCGACAACTAGAATGAGTGTGTGAACATGAATGTAATGTCGATGAGAAATACATACTCCCCCAAGCTTAGGCTTTTGGCCTAAATTGGTCTAATCCCACGGATCAAAGCTGCCTTCTCTGGTGTGCGGAGGAGTGTTATCTGGGTGCCACTGGTTGGTGATCTCCTCCGGATCCCACTGATAAACGGACTGTCGATAAGGGTTAAGTGGTGGTTCCGGCTCAGGCTCTGGAGCTGGTGTCAGGCTCTAGTATGCGTAAACGACCTCCGGCAAGATGAGGTACGTGCCTGAAAATATGTTAAACAAAGAGGGCGCATGCAAGGTAATAATCTCACAATAATTTTTATCAAATATCACATTATACTTAAGCAGTTTCTTCTTATTTTCAACAATAAAATCATGTGCTACCATACTCTTATAATCTAGAAAAACAGAGGGCAGCAACTTTTCTTCTTTCTCATAATGCCTAATAGGTATATTAAAGTGTGCAGTAAGGTGCGAAGCAAAGATACGACCGAAGATGGGGCCCTTTGTACGGTTCAGACTTAATCACTTAGCAATAACAACACCTAAACTGAAAGTTGTATCATGAAATAAAGCATGGCGCAAAATAACAATATTAGGGGCACTAAGATTTCCACTGTCCCCGCAACCAATTAAACATCTACTAGCAAATATTGCAAAGTAATGTAGAATAGGAAAATGTATGCTAGTAATTCTTGCACATGAAACTTTTCTCGTTTCCCCTACAACAATTTCATTAATAAATCCCTCCACATCATTACGGTGTGGTTCCTCTATGTTTCCCACAAAGGGTATCTTGCAAACCCCACAAAAGTCATAAAGTAACATCTCCTTATACTCATCATATAGATAAAAATCTACCGAAGGTGGTGATCTCCTAGCATGGAAATGAAAATTTTGCACAAAAATATTAGTGAGTAGGATCTACTGATCGAGCTGGTCGTGGAGGAAGTCGGTGAGGCATGCATTCTCAACCAAATAATAAAAATCATCATGAATCCCGGCTGCTCTCAAGAACTCATCACAAGGCCATTCACACGGCCGAACCTCCATGGTGCGAGGGAGATTATATTTGGGCCTTTTATCCTCTTCACTTTTCTCATCCTTCGAGCTTCGGCTCGAAGAGCCCCTCAATAATCTCTTCATCATTTTCTAAAAATTTCTGAAATTTTTAGTAACTCAAGATAAAAGTGAACCAAACTCAACAAAATTGATAGAAAATACTCCCACAAGTGCCTAGAGACTATATCATGCATTAGAACTACTTGGGACTAAATAAAATTTTCATGCAAGCTCAAGAATAGGGTCACCTCAGCAGCAAAAAATTGCAATGAATAAAGCACTAGAACAAAAACTAATTGGACGATTGGAGGAGTCACATACCGAAGAACAATCCCCCAAAATAGTTTCGTGAATGAAGCTTTGAGCAAGGAGATCGAAAATCGCAGCAAAACGAGCTAGAACACGAGTTTGAGCTGTGTGGTGATTTTTTCTGGAGGAAGACAAAGTGTGTGGGTGCAGGAATAAGTGGAGGGGGCCATGTGGGGCCCACGAGGCAGGGGGCGCGCCCAGGGGGTGGGCGCGCCCTGGACCCTCGTGGCCAGGTGATGGCTGCCTCTGGTGTGTTCTTAGTGCCAGTAATTCTTAAATATTCTAGATAAAATCATATTTCATTTTCGGGACATTTGGAGAACTTTTATTTTCGGGGTATTTTTGTTGCAAGGATCATTCAGAAAACAAACCGAAAATACTATTTTTGCTTTATTTAATCTAAATAACAGAAAGTAAATGGAGGGTACAAAAGGTTGTGCTTTCTAACTTCATCCATCTCATGCTCATCAAAAGGAATCCACTAACAAGGTTGATCAGGTCTTGTTAACAAACTCTTCTCGAATAACATGGAACCGGAGAAATTTCGAATAACACTAGGTTACCTCAATGGGGATATGCACGTCCCCAAAAACAAGAATATCATATTTCTTCTTGACATTAGGAAGAGGGAATTCAAAACCTCCAATAGTAATCGTTGAAATTTTTCCAATACAATTGATACTGTGGACTTGAGGTTGTTTCCTCGGAAAGTGTACCGTATGCTCATTACCATTAACATGAAAAGTGACATTGCCCTTGTTGCAATCAATAATAGCCCCTGCAGTATTCAAAAAGGGTCTACCAAGGATAATCGATATACTATCGTCCTCGGGAATATCAAGAATAAAAAAGTCCGTTAAAATAGTAATGTTTGCAACCACAATAGGCACATCCTCACAAATACCGACAGGACAGTTTTTTATCGGCCATTTGCAAAGATATTTCATTAGGTGTCAACTTATTCAAATCAAGTCTACGATATAAAGAGAGATGCATAACACTAACACCGGCTCCAAGATCACATAAAGCAGTTTTAACATAGTTTCTTTTATTGGAGCATGGTATAGTTGGTACTCCTGGATCTCCTAGTTTCTTTGGTATTCCACCCTTAAAAGTACAATTAGCAAGCATGGTGGAAATTTCAGCTTCCGGTATCTTTATTTTATTTGTAACAATATCCTTCATATACTTACCATAAGGATTCATTTTAAGCATATGAGTCAAACGCATACGCAAAAAGATAGGTCTAATCATTTCAGCAAAGCGCTCAAAATCCTCATCATCCTTTTTCTTTGATGGTTTAGGAGGAAGTGTTTAATTGTTTTCATTAGTCAACATATTATTCAATAACAATTCAGCTTGATCAACAGTTCTTTCCCTGAAAACACAACCAGCACAGCTATCCAAGTGGTCTCTGGAAGCATCGGTTAGTCCATTATAAAAGATATCAAGTATTTCATTTTTCTTGAGAGGATGATCAGGCAAAGCATTAAGTAATTGGAGAAGCCTCCCCCAAGCTTGTGGGAGACTCTCTTCTTCAATTTGCACAAAATTGTATATTTCCCTTAAAGCAGCTTGTTTCTTATGAGCGGGGAAATATTTAGCAGAGAAGTAATAAATCATATCCTCGGGACTACGCACACAACCAGGATTAAGAGAATTAAACCAAGTTTTAACATCACCCTTTAATGAGAACGGAAATAATTTAAGGATATAGTAGTAACGAGTTCTCTCATCATTAGTGAATAGGGTGGCTATATCATTTAACTTAGTAATATGTGCCACAATAGTTTCAGATTCATAGCCATAAAAAGGATCAGATTCAACTAAAGTAATTATCTCAGGATCGACAGAGAAATCACCTTATCAGTAATACATATAGGTGAAGTAGCAAAAGCAGGGTCATATTTCATTCTAGCATTCAAATACTTTTCTTTCAGCCTAGCTAATAATTTCTTAAGATCATATCTATCATTGCAAGCAAGAAAATCTCTAGCAGGTTCTTCATCCATAACATAACCCTCAGGCACAACAGGCAATTCATATCTAGGGGGAGAATCTTCATCATCACTTTCATCAATATTATCAGTTTCAATAATTTCATTCTCTCTAGCCCTAGCAAGTTGTTCATCGGGAAATTCACCTAATGGCAAAGTATTATCAAGCATAGAAGTAGTTTCATCATAAACATCACGCATAGCAGAAGTGGCATCATCAATAACACGCGACATATCAGAATTAACAGCAGGAGTAGGTGTCACAAGTTTACTCAAAACAGAAGATGAATCAAGTGCAGAGCTAGATGGCAGTTCCTTACCTCCCCTCGTAGTTGAGGGATAAATCTTGGTTTTCTCGTATTTTAAGTTCCTCATAGTGACCAGCAAATATAAATCCCAAGTGACTCAAAGAATAGAGCTATGCTCCCCGGCAACGGTGCCAAAAATAGTCTTGATAACCCACAAGTATAGGGGATCGCAACAGTTTTCGAGGATAGAGTATTCAACCCAAATTTATTGATTCGACACAAGGGGAGCCAAAGAATATTCTCAAGTATTAGCAGTTGAGTTGTCAATTCAACCACACCTGGAAAACTTAATATCTATAGCAAAGTATTTAGTAGCAAAGTAATATGGAAGTAACGGTAACAGTGGCAAAAGTAACAGTAGCAGTTTTGTAGTAATTGTAACAGTGGCAACGGTAAAGTAACTAAGCAACGATCAATATGTGAAAAGCTCGTAGGCATTGGATCAGTGGTGGATAATTATGTAGGATGCGATTCCTCAGGCAATAGTTATAACATAGGGTGACATAGAACTAGCTCCAGTTCATCAATGTAATGTAGGCATGTATTCCGAGTATAGTCATACATGCTTATGGAAAAGAAATTGCATGAAAGCTTTTGTCCTACCCTCCCGTGGCAGTGGGGTCCTATTGGAAACTAAGGGATATTAAGGCCTCCTTTTAATAAAGTACCGAACCAAAGCATTAACACTTAGTGAATACATGAACTCCTCAAACTATGGTCATCACCGGGAGTGGTCCCGATTATTGTCACTTCGGGGTTGCCGGATCATAACACATAGTAGGTGAATATTGACTTGCAAGATAGGATCAAGAACTCACATATATTCATGAAAACATAATAGGTACAGATCTGAAATCATGGCACTCGGGCCCTAGTGACAAGCATTAAGCATAACAAAGTCATAGCAACATCAATCTCAGAACATAATAGAT
Source organism: Triticum dicoccoides (assembly GCF_002162155.2). NCBI lineage: Eukaryota > Viridiplantae > Streptophyta > Magnoliopsida > Poales > Poaceae > Triticum > Triticum dicoccoides. The sequence goes on from NC_041383.1 coordinate 599,754,138, forward strand.
ACTAGGGATCAAACCCTAACAAAACTAACTCGATTACATGGTAAATCTCATCCAATCCTTCACCGTCCAGCAAGCCTACAATGGAATTACTCACGCACGGCGGTGAGCATCATGAAATTAGTGATGGAGGATGGTTGATGATGACGACGGCGACGGATTCCCCTCTCCGGAGCCCCGAATGGACTCTAGATCAGCCCTGCCGAGAGAGATTAGGGCCTGGCAGTGGCTCCATATCGTAAAACGTGATGAATCCTCTCTCTGATTTTTTTCTCCCCAAACGCGAATATATGGAGTTGGAGTTGAGGTCGGTGGAGCCTCAGGGGGCCCACGAGACAGGGGGCGCGCCTGGGCACGCCCCCAACCCTCGTGGACGGGGTGTGGGCCCCCTGGTCTTGATTCTTTCGCCAGTATTTTTTATTAATTCCAAAAATATTCTCCGTGAAGTTTCAAGTCATTCCGAGAACTTTTATTTCTGCATAAAAATAACACCATGGCAATTCTGCTGAAAACAGCGTCAGTCCGGGTTAGTTTCATTCAAATCATGCAAGTTAGAGTCCAGAACAAGGGCAAAAGTGTTTGGAAAAGTAGATACGATGGAGACGTATCAGAATTCATCGGGAGATTCACTGACCACAGGAATTAAATTTAGTTCTTTAGCTACCACAGTGAAGACCAATTCTCTTTTGGGTATACTTCTACGGGTGTAGAATTTTATGGATTGCCCTTCCCGACTTGTCAAGATGACTTCTCGGGTCGCACAGTTGATGCAAACTTGATATTGGATCAACTAGTTCATTCTCAAAATAACATCCAACTTGGAAAACTCGATGACTATCAAAGCAGTTGGAAAATAGACTCCCTTGATATCATTTTCCAAATTTCGGCAGACCAAATTGCTTTTGAGCACGGATCCCGGGGATTGAACCATCATACTTTTTCCCAAAATCGAGCAAGGAAATTTGTTTCGGGCAACGAAACTCCGAGAAACAAAAGAGTGGGAAGCCCCAGAGTCAAATAAAATTATTGCGGGTATGTCATTAACAAGGAACATACCAATGACGACTTTGGGGTTTTCCGGGGCTTCGTCGATGGAGAGGTGATGAACTTGCCCTTGGACGGTCTTCTAGACAGGGTATGGCCCCATGTGGTTGACTTGCGGCTGGATCGGGGCATTTGACTTCTTTGGACACTGTCTGGCATAATGTCTGGTCTATCCACAATTAAAGCAGGAGTTGTTGTGCTGACACTCTTCGCGCACTTGACTGGTCATGACATTTTTGACTTGGGTAGTGGTCTTGTTCACATTCTGCTGCCAATTTGGTTTGTACTCCACTTGAGTCTGCTGCAGGTACAGGCCTTGTGCACGGGCTGTCCGTCCTTCTTAGGCTTGAATTTACGCTTGTGGTCATTATTTGTGGGTAGGTTGTCATGCACAAGCTTGTGCTCCCTTTCTGCAATGAGGGCCTTGTTTACCAAAGACTGAAAATCTGGAAAGTTGAGCATGGAGAGAGTATACATGTGGTGTTGATTTAATCCTCCAAGGAACATGTCGATCTTCCTTTCTTCTGTGGCCACGTCATAGAGAGAATAACGGTCCAGATGGTTGAATTTGTGCAAATATTCACTTACTGACAGATTTCCTTGAGTGAGACCAAGGAATTCACATTGCTTGACCTTCATGGTACCAGTTGGAATATGGTACTTGCGGAATTGGTCCTTGAAATTAATCCAAGTGATTTCTTCGCCTGCAGGCCACATAGCTTTAACATTATCCCACCATATAGCAGCGACTCCTTCAAGATAGTGGTTAGCAAACGGAACCTTGCCAGCTTCTTCAGTACGAGCAATTTCAAGCTTCTTCTCAATAGTTCGTAACCAATCATCTGCTTCTAAAGGGTCAACCACTTGACTGAAACTGGGAGGCTTAGTCCTTTGAAAATCTGACAGTTTTGAGTGATGACCATTTTGATTTCCATTCTGCCCAACCATAGCTTGCACACTTTTAGCAGCTCAATCAGATCATTGTTCCTTCTTTCTTCAAACATGCACATAATTTGTTTAGTGGAGGGTGGATTTGACGGTGGAGGCGGTGGTTGCGGATACGGCTCAGGGGAGTGTCCTGCCTATCTTGCTGAGTGACAAATAGGGACATACTCACAAGCATGTGTGCTGCTGCCTCCCCGCGTCATCCTACTATTTATTTTTCCCAATAAAAGCAACCGCGATGAGCAACATCCGAAAATGGGAAGAAAAGCTAACGACAAACCCGAAACAGCAAAACAAAAATCGAGAAACACATCGAACAAATAAAAAGTTCCAACATAATTATACATAGACTCGTACATGAAAGGTAGACATCATGACGGGTGCGACTACTCGCATACATGTAACGATACAACATGGCTCATACAACTACATCCATACATCACATGACCACTGCGGATACTCAGATGCTCTAGGACTCCGCCGGTGCTGCTGGATCTTCTCCTGAGTCAGACCCAGATCCTGAACTGATGATGTTAACCAAGACCTCCTGGTTAAAAGTAACACGAAGATGCTGCCTTGAGGGCTCTCCCTCAGAGGTAGGCGCGGGATGAGAAGGGATCATGAGAGATGCGGGGGTAGCAAGAAGAGACGCCCACTCAACAGGAGCACTGTGTGGGTTCACAGTCGAGGTGCCCAAGCTACTTGGGGGAGTAACCGAGAAAATAGGCGAGCTAGAACTGGGCACAATATAAGGAGTAAATCCCATAGAAGGTGGAGTGGGGTAGGATCTAGCAGTGACTAAAGCAGTACGAGCACGAGTCAGCTCTCGAGCCAGCTCGTGAATCAGAAGGTAACTAGCAGTGATATATCGAGAAAGGTGGCGAGTGTCACTATCAGACGCCGGATCAATGACAGGAAAGCGAACACGACCATCGTCGTGCAAAGATGGGTAGTAGCGAAAAACTGGGTGATTCTGCATCCGAACCTCGGTATAACATAACTCAACAAGAATCTCGAACACAGCAAATTGGACGGTCTGAGCGGCGGTGGATGTGTAACCGCTTCGAGAGGTACGAGTGTAAGAGCCTGATGACGAACTGGTGCGCAGAGTAACCACGGCGTGATACTCATACACTGAGTCGTCTGGATGCTCCCGGTACACCTGATACGCTGGGTCGTCACCATGAGGATAAAGTTGATGCCATACATTCCGAAGAAGATGCGACAAAGTGTATGGCAATAGCTCCAACTGGCACAGATACTGTACTGGAGCCATCTACACTCACAACCATTAACCGATTAGAAATAACAATAAATCAATTGCATGCAATGCATCATTCAGATGCAAACACTACCGAAACTCAATTAGTAAGCTAGCTAACGTCCAACTTAACGTGTCGGGGTCTAGCGTGTCCTACAGTCAGCGCAGCTCTAATACCAGGCATTGTGGCACCCCAGCTCAGAGCAACCGGTTTAGCCTGCATTGCCAACCTAGAGATCATGTCTTCTGGCAATACACAACATCTTGGTACAGAAGACAACCGCTTTATTGATACTAGCGGAAGCATAGTGCGATATTACATCAAGTAGAGAGGCCAAGTGGCACACTCGGTGTGGCTGAACAATATGTACATTATTTAGTAAACATAAAGGGGCCTCGATCACGACAACTACGCGGCAGCGGAACGACGATGAAGCAAGACTCCATAGCACCGGGACACCGATGTGGACATGATCTAGACATGGCAGCACTCCAATCCAGTTAGACTTTCCTGAAATGTGGCATAACACGCCAAGTAAGTACATTGAATGTACTTGCAAGCTCACAACAAGCATAAACATAATGACAAACAATATCATGACATTTAATAAATTTAAATGCAAATAACAACATGCTTCTCATGCCATGCATCCAAATTTGTGCATAGAGTCCCTCAGACTCTCTTACCAACGGGTTGCCTCGTAACCCAACGGTGATCATTCACGGATCACAACCGGAACCACACTCGGTTCAAGCCACGGTCAGTCTCACTGACATCATTATAATTTAACCAGTGCCATGCAAATAACTTAGTGTGCAAGATTACTTTATAAAAGTTGATCCATGGTTGACTTACTTACGAACTAGGCCCTTATCCGCGTGCGCGGCTATATATAGATTTAATACACTCTGCAGAGGTAGCACACTTGTCACGCCCAATATGCGACCCTATCCAAAAGGAACTCGAAGGTCCCACCAAGGATAGACCCGCATATTGAAATGCTTTTGCAAGGTGGATATCATTACATCAACATTACATAATAGATGGGGATACATACAAGAGGCATACAACGCCACACGAATACAACAATACATCATACATAAGAGCAACATCCGACTACGGATGAAACACAAACAAAAGCTCAAACGACATCCACCCTGCTAGCCCAGACTGCCGACCTGGAACCTATCCCCTGATCAAAGAAGCAGAAGAAGAACTCCAAAACAAGCAAACATCATGATCATCGCATAACCTGTACCTGCAACTGTTGTTGTAGTAATCTGTGAGCCACGAGGACTTAGCAATCCCATTACCATGGGTATCAAGACTAGCAAAGGTTAAAGGGAAAGGAAGGGGTAAAGTGGTGAGGTTGCAGCAGCGACTAAGCATATATGGTGTCTAACATACGCAAATAAGAGCGAGAAGAGAGCAAAGGAACGGTCGTGAAGCTAGCAATGATCAAGAAGTGATCCTGAACTCCTACTTACGTCAAACATAACCCAAAAACCGTGTTCACTTCCCGGACTCCACCGAAAAGAGACCATCACGGCTACACATGCGGTTGATGCGTTTTAATTCGAATCTGGTGTCAAGTTACCTACAACCGGACATTAACAAATTCCCATCTGCCTATAACCGTAGGCACGGCTTTCGAAAGTTTATACCCTCCAGGGGTGTCCCAACTTAGCCCATGATAAGCTCTCGCGATCAACGAAGGATATACCTTCTCCCAGGAAGACCCGATCAGACTCGGAATCCCGGTTTACAAGACATTTCGACAATGGTAAAACAAGACCAGCAAAGCCGCCCGATGCGCCGACAATCCCGATAGGAGCTGCACATATCTCGTTCTCAGGGCAACACCGGATAAGTCAAGCTACGAGTAAAACCAGCCCTCGAGTTGCCCCGTGGTGGCCCCGCAGGTTGCTCGGTTCGGACCAACACTTAGAAAAGCACTGGCCTGGGGGGGCTAAAATAAAGATGTCCCTTGGGTTAACTACTCCCAAGGGAAATATAGGAAGTGGTGAGGCAAATGGTAAAACCAATGTTGGGCCTTGCTGGAGGAGTTTTATTCAAAGCGAAATGTCAAGGGGGTCCCATAAATCACCCAACCGCATAAGGAACGCAAAATCCAGGAACATAACACCGGTATGACAGAAACTAGGGTGGCAAGAGTGGAACAAAACACCAGGCATAAGGCCGAGCCTTCCACCCTTTACCAAATATATAGATGCATTAATTAAGTAAGAGATATTGTGATATCCCAACATAATCCTGTCCACCAAGGAGCAATCTTCAACTTCACCTGCAACTAACAGCGCTATAAGAGGGGCTGAGCAAAGCGGTAACATAGCCAAGCAACGGTTTGCTAGGAAGGGTGTCAAAGGTTAGAGGTTCATGGCAATTAGGGAGGCTTGAGGAGCAAAAGATAGGTAACGCAGCATAGCGATAGAACGAAGCAACTAGCACAACAATGATAGCAGTGAGATCCAGGGAAGCTAATCATGGCAATAGCAAGTTCATAGGGTACACGGATCACTAACAACAAGCATGGCAACAACTGAACTTAATGTTAACTGGCTGACAGCAACATTATTTAGCAACTTTGGATCAAGGAAACAACAAGCTACAACAGGCTATAATTGCAACCAGGGGCATGGATGGATAGAGCATAACATGTAGAAAAAAAACACCCTTAGTGAACATCTCCAGATTATGCATAGAATGACTTGTAGCAGCAGGTTTACATAGCGTCACGAAATAACAGATTCAGTCTAGCAAAACAATAACTGCAAGTACCCTACTTAACAAGCTCGATTCACTCACCACAAGTAATTGCATGACAAGATAAGCTTAGCATAAGCAAGAAGACATGTTTATGAAACAAACCAAGGCAAGAACAATTTCATAGCATGCAAGGATCAACTACAACAACCTTGGCAAAATTGAATAGCATGTAAACAATCTGCTAGGAAACATTTTGTAGCAAAAGTAGAGCACGAAAATGACATGCTAGACTACTCTATAATTGCAAACAGGGACATGAATGGATAGAGAAAAACCATATGATCAAAACATCCTTACTGAAGTATCTCAAGATATGCTCGGATCTCTCTGTAGCATCAAGTTTACATGGCATAAAAATAACAGCAGAACAGGGACTGAAATGTGCAACATCACGAAGCCTTGTTTGCATGCTTGTTCTAGTCACCACATTGATCACAAACATACATGGCATACACCACTGTAAAGATGGCATGGCATAGTTCAAAACACATGTAGACATCAACCTCATAGGATGCACACATCCAAACATGGCAAAAATGACAAAAGAGCATGTTCTGTTAACAAGCAGCAGACAACATCATATAGCACTCTTGCAATGATGATTCAGGCATCAATATGAGCTCAAATGAACATGGTGCAATGGAATGAAATGTAGAGCATCTCATGATGAACATCTTGACATATTACACGCACAAAACGGATCAGTATGCATGGAGATATGATGCGATGAACAGGGCAACATTATGCAAAATATTTTGGGGACTTAGCAGATTTTTACCTCCGCGAAAGTCAACGCGGGACGGAGGGATCCGGGATACGGGGATGCCGCGTTTGGTTGGAGGGAGTGGTGGATCTGGTCCACCTTTTCCAGATCCACCGGAGAGGGAACTCCGGCGAGCGGGGCGGCGGCTCCGGTGAGCTGGGGATCACCGGAGGTCGAGGGAGGACCGGCGGGGCACG
>NC_041383.1:599761599-599766767 GCF_002162155.2 Triticum dicoccoides
GAACGGCGGCGGCGGCGCGGGCTCGCGCTGGCCGGATCTGGGCCCCGCGGGCCGCGCGGTGGAGACTGCGGCGGGGGCGAATCGGAAGGTGACACGTGGCGGCGGCGAGGGGGCTAGACATGTCCGGCGGCGGAGCGGACATGTCCGGCACGGTGAGGGAGGAGACTGCTAGGGTTTGGACTGCGTGGAAAAACGGGGAGGGGCACATATATATAGGTAGAGGGAGTTAGGAGTGTCCAAATGAGGAGCGGTTTTCGCCCACACGATCGTGATCGAACGACCGAGAGCATGGAGGGGGTTAGGATGGGCTTTGGGACACTTTGGAGGGGTGTTGGATTGCAAAGAGAAAGGGGGTTTCGGGCTACGCGGTTAACCGTTGGAGTACCAAACGGACTCCAAATGGCACGAAATTTGACAGGCGGTCTACCGGTGGTGTACCAAGGCCGCTTGGCAAACCTCAGGCCATTCCGAGAAAGTTTAACACCCGCACATGAAAGAAGGTCTGAGAGGGGCGACGGGCGCGCGCGAGAGGTCTGGACTCCGAACGGACAAGGAGAGAACCGGGAGAATCCGAACGGATGCAAGTTTCGAAAACATGCGGATGAAATGCAGATGATGACATGGCAAAATGCAACACGCAAGCAAATGACATGGCAACGATGGCGAATAATTGGGAGACACCTGGCGCATCGAATCCGGGCGTTACAACACTGTACCCACACCACGGAACCCATTGCCTCGCACTCCCATTCGGGTGGACCAACGGCATTCCGACGGAACTCTCCCATTGCCATAACACTCTTTCGGCCACTCCGACTAACTCCCCACTGGGCTAAGTCATGGGTGGCCCCGTGCCTACCAAAGGCATCACGGCCACCGTCGTGCCAAAACAAAAACGATCCCAAACGGCGACAAGGTACCATCTCAACAACAACAGGCACACAAGGTTATGACTACCTACCGGGCCAGGGTAACGCACGCCCATAACCTTCCCTCGTTGGAGGCACCGACAAGAGGCATGACAATGAACCAACTAACGGCCTTCCCATAAAAGGCAAATGTGGTTGCACTGATCAGCCCGATTCAGTGGCACCATGACCCGGTCAACTTTATATTCAAGTTTAATTAACATCAGGTTTAACTTGAAATAAAATGCTCGAGTCACCATATGCCATGCTCATGCAACCATATAACATGCATCTCATATCACTTAGAAATGACAGATCAACCTCATCAAAAGTTCTACTTGCAGAAATCATCACTAAAATTTACTGGTTCTTTCTTACTGGTCATTTGCACTCATCATTTTTAGTTTATCATTAACTATATGAAACTCATCATGCACATACGGAAAATAATACCGATGCTAGTCATACCATAGTTATAAACAAAATCACATAGTCAAACTACTCATGCTAGATCTCACTAGTTCAAGTACTCACATCTGTAAACTAAGCATCTTGCTCATGAGAAAATAACTAGCGCAAGTATTATTCATTTAATAACTATATGCAAGAAATAACATATATTCAAGTTGAAAAAATCACGGATATTGCAAAGACACCATGAAAATGTTTGTGTGGCTTGCCTTAGTTTAGAGGAGCTTCGCACTCCTCTTGGATATCTTCAAGACAAGCTTCTCCTTTTGAAAATAATTAAAATGACAAAAATAAAACATCAAGAACACTTCTGAAAATTACCAGAAAATCTAGGCAGTAGAGAAAAATCTCATCTTGGGTGTGCTGCTAGAGCTTTCCAGTAAGAACACAATGCAAAAAGAGTCAACTCATTTGGACTTGTGGTTTAGGAGTTATAGCCGGTCAAAGTTCTGGTCAAAATTTGATTTAAATTTGAAATAAAAGAAAACCAGGGGGTGACGCCGATGGCGTACTTCAGAAGTGCCTCAACACTCATACTACTTCACGCATAGCTGAGAGGCTGACCGTGGGCCCCATTGGTCAGGTTAGGTCGGAGGGAGAGGGAGAGAGGTCCGGCGTGGAGTGCCCGGCGGCTAGATCTGAAGGGATAGGAAGATAGAGGAGGTCGAGGCGCACCTTCCCATACCCATAGCATGGCTAGGGGTGGTTGGACAGGGTCGGAACGGGGCTCTCCAGCGGCCGTAGAAAATAGAGGTCGCCGGAGTTGAAGACGATGGCGTCGTGGGGCTTCACCAGGGGCTCCAGCGTGGTCGGACGACACCAGTGGACCACAAGCAAGTTGCCTGAGGAGTGGGTTAAGCTCGGGAGGCAGTGGATTGAGATGGAGGGGCTGAGGGGAATCACCGGCGACCTCGGGTCAGGACGGCGGCCAGAAGCCTGCCCGGTCGGGCTTTGGCTTTCCTACGAGCTCGTGGAGGTTGTGGAGGTCTGCAGCGATGCTCAAGGAGTTGGGAGGGGGCCATATATATAGGCGAGCGAGAGGAGGTGATCGGGCTTCGCCGTGAAGCTTCTGGACACGACGCCTGTGACGAACGACGTCAACAAGAGGGGGAGAAGGCAACGCAGCTCACGTGGGCACTGTGGGAGGGCGGAGACGAGCACATGAGCCAGGAAGGCAACAAGCACAGTGGCACGGGCGCACTGTTGGCTTGACCGCGCCACGCACGTGCTCGCTGCGGCGAGCTCCGGCATCAGCAGGCGCCAGGGCGGAGTTAAGTGGGTGGAGACGAGGATGGTGGCGAGGTTTGGCAAGGTGCGGCGGTCGGGGAAGCGAGCACGCGCTCAACAGAAGCGCGGGCGCATCGCAGAGCGCGCTGACTGCATGCCAGCACCCCTGGACGAACGCGGTCACCGCGTGAACTATGACATCATGCCGCGCTAAGCGTAGACTTCATGTCTGGCGTGTAGTCCTTGGTGGTTTGAGTGGTTCCAGTGATTTGAGTTGAACCCAGGAGCTGTGAGTGCGTGGTTTACTTCCTGGTAAGTTTCTAGACAGTAACTTGGAGGTTGACTGAGAGTGATTCAGTAAGAGTTAAGGGCTGGGCTTTGGGGTTTAGCATTCTCTTAGGAAGGTAATGAAGCTCAGAAAACATCAGCCTCATTGGATCAAGGAAAAACATACTTGTTGTGTAAAGTGGCTATTCTGTCCAAAATAGAAATGATTTTCTGTAGCAAAAATATTCCAAAAAGTTATGCAATATTTTTGCTCAAGGAGGTGCCCTAGGGTTCAAAGAATATTGGTGAATTTTCTCGGTATTTTAGGAGCAATAAAAATGAGGGTTGCTTTGGAGCATACTTCTCTGAAGTGATTTTGAGAGAAGAAAATGAATATTTTTCTTTTATGAAAAATATTCCTTGGGTCATTTTTGGAATTTTTCAGAGAAAGAAAGTTGAGTTAGGGGTGGATGGGTCACTTGGGTGAAAATCAAGGGTAGGCCCAAGTGTTCAAGTCCATTTGAATTGATTCAAAACTCCAAATCCAAAGCAAAGGCAAAAGAAAGTCCGCAAAAAGAGAGAGGGCAAATCCAGGCTGTCAGATGAGGTAAACCAGGTTCTGAATATTTATTGTCAGGCAACTAGTCAATGTATAATTTTTGCGAAAGCAAAGGAGTACCTGAGAATGTAAGAGTGCAGATTAAAGATCTGCTAAACGTCCCAAACGAGACACTGAATGAGAAATACTTGGGAATTCCATCTGATATTGGTAACTCAAAAAATGGTGCCTTCAAATATTTAAAGGATCGTTTATGGAGCAAGGTACAGGGTTGGATTGCAAACACTATGTCAACAATGGGTAAAGAAGTCCTGGTTAAAGATGTAGCTCAGGCGGTGCCAGTTTATTCTATGGCCTGCTTCGAACTCCCAAGAGGCATGTGTGAACACCTTGATATGTTGATAAGGAATTCCTGGTGGGGGAGCAAAGAGGGAAAACACAAACCTCATTGGGTCTCATGGCAAACTATGACTCAACCAAAAGGTATGGGGGGCTTAGGGTTCAAAGATTTCGAGTTGTTCAATCTTTCTATGCTTGCTAGGCAGGCTTGGAGGTTACTTCAGAACCCGGATACTTTGAGTGCATGACTGTTGAAAAGCATATACTTTCCAAATTCCGATATTTTGCAAGCTAGTCTCGGCGACCACCCTAGCCAGGTATGGAGGGCTATTGTTGAAGGAAGAGACATTTTAAAGCAGGGCCTGATTAGGTGTGTTGGGAGTGGGAACACGACACACATCTAGAATGACAACTGTCTTCCCAGGGACGAGATGCTCCGTCCGTATGGCTGTCGTGTACAAAACCCGCCATCGTTGGTTTCAGAATTAATTGATCACACGTTGGCAACTTGGAACAGAGCAAGGTTGGAGACGACTTTTGATGGAAGTTAGTGATTTAGATGGAAGTTATCATTAGTGATGGAAGTTACTCATGATGGAAGTTACTCATATATGAGAGATAGCGATTTAGCGCAACTCGTGATGGAAGTTACTGAACCTTCAGTGAAACACTGGCTTTTTACTCTGATGGAATCCCTGTGCCAGGATAAATTCACTTTGCTTGTGGTAACCTTGTGGCCTATTTGGTGGGCACGTTGAAAGGCAATACATGAAGGTATATTCCATAGTCCACACTCCACACATGCTTTCATAAACAGGTTCATATCAGACTTGGCAGCAGCGACACACACGTTGTTCAGCATGCAATATCGCATGTGACTCCTCATGCTAGACCCAAGGCTCCACCAGTAGGCTATGCAAAAATTCATGTTGACACGGGGTTCCGATTGGAACGTGGAGGGTCTGCAGCTGCTGTCTGCCGGGGTGATCAAGGAAACTACCTGGGTAGCTCTGCTCTTGTCATTTTTGGCGTTTGCGACCCCACAATTCTGGAGGTGATTGCATGTTGGGAGGCATTAGCACTAGCAGAGGATCTTAATTTGCAAAATTTCATCGTTGCTTCGGACTGCAAGCAAGTTGTCTCAGACATTTCAAAGAGGGTCGAAGGCCCGTATGGCGCTATCATTAGTGAAATAAAACTCAAAGCTACTCTGTTTAATTGTAATTTTGATCTCGAGGGTCGTGCTGTTAACTATGAAGCACATAGACTAGCTAGATTTGCTCTTTCTCAGGGTCCGGGACGCCACTTTTGGTTTGGTAATCCCCATGACCCCTCTTGTATCCCACTTCATGTGGATTTTGTTGATGAATAAACTGTTTTCCACCCCTCAAAAAAAG
>NC_041383.1:599767016-599771802 GCF_002162155.2 Triticum dicoccoides
TGATTCCGGTGCAGCGGTGCAAGAGAGGCTCTGGAACGGTCGATCGATAGACTGGATAGATGAGGAAACCACTGGGAGCGGCTTGAGCTTCTCTCCGGCTCTTGTGCTCGTGCGTAGTACGAGGGTGAATAAGGCCACCTAATTGTGTCGCGGCGTACCGACACTCACGTGGTGACACGGTAAAAAAGGACACCGCGGCATACCGTAACACTCAGCGTAGACGGGCCAAAGCTCAATGTGCTTGTCGTTCGCACGGCGTACAACCACACCATGGTTGTGTTGGTCGCAGGTCACAGCGTCGTGACCGTTGTCCATATAGGCCGACGGTTGCCCAAGATGAAGGATATCTCTTCCACGCCATCAAATCCACTTCTAGAATGGAGTAAAGGTTCATTTAGACCGGGATGAGAGACGACAGAGTACAAACTTCAGCGATTTGGACGTGAGGGTTCATTTTCGACGATCTCTTAAGATTTAAATCAGATTTCACTTTTTCTGAGATAATGGCGTGACGTCCCCAGAGCTTGAGCCGGGGTGGACAGGAATTCAAGTGTTCGTGCTGCACTTCAACAAATGTTTCTGTTGCCTACCAACATTCATCAAAAACAAAAAGAAAATGTTACTGCACTGGGTGGTAAAACCCTAAATCACGGGGGAGGAAGTTACGCGGGAAAGCTCGTGGGAGACGGCACTACAGGAAAAAACTTTAAAGCCGTGTACCCAATACACTCGGCTTATATTGATATAAACACGGTTTATATATAAGCCGAGTAAAACACCCGGCTTACATGACACGGTTTACACTCCATCGGCTTATGAGGTATAAGTCGAGTGCCAGTGCAAAAACTCTTGGTTTATGTATAAACTGTGTGTTTATACGAGGCTCTCAGCTTACTAAAGTAACATGACGGCAGCCGAAAGATAACGGCCACATGTCACCGTCTGTATAAACCGAGTGTCTACTAAAGCCACACGGTTTATATATAAACCGAGTGCCTACAACCGCTACACATTTTATCTATAAACCAAGTGCCAAAATGAGCCGCACGGTTTCTATATAAACATGTAAACTGAGTGCCGACTCCTGCTGTACTCGGCTTATAGTCCAGCCGCTGTTACAAATATGCCTATAAGCCGTGTGCCTGGCCTGGCACCTGGAGTACTCAGCTTATACAGCTCCCGTGGCATAATATGCCTATAAGCCGGGTGCCATGTCCCTGGGACACTCGGTTTATAGGCCAGATTGCTTTTTCTTTTTCTACATGCTTCAGCAAGCAGCGGCAAACATGGCTTATATATCCAGCGAGCAACATGTCCAGCAAATATAGATCCAGTAAGTAATATATAACCAACGAAGGTTCACAACAACAATATATTACAACTTGACAACCATAACAAATTGACCATGAGTCCAAAGTCCACACAGGTACATATCCAACAAGGTTCACAAACAAAAGCATGAGTTCCAAGTTCACACCAAGCATGAACCTCAAACATGCAATGTGCTCCACCGTAGCATGTATGCCCACCGTCAACGGCATCCACGATGCAAACCTATAAGTCCATTACCAAACGCATGAGTTTTCAAAGTTAAGTTTCAAATGATCGATAAGGCACAAGAGTCAACAAGCATCAACATATAAGGTTCAAATTGAAGCTAAGAAGTATGAACAATACAAGCATCAACACTTGTGGGCTCTACTATCAACAATGCACAAGTTGTAAGTTGAGAAGCACAAAGACAAGACGCAAGCATCAACAATGCACAAACATAGACAACTACCTCGAGTGATCATTGTTGCAAGGAGGTCGAAGCGCCATGAGTCGTAGTGGGAGTCACTGGGCTTGCTTGTCCTGACTGAGAACACTTCAAGCACGAGAAGGTAAGATGGTAAGATTCATGATCTTTAAGCATGACTAGTCAACAACCTGTGCGACTGCACGGGCTAGTAATTTTTCCTAAAAGAGTATAAATCATTGGCAGCTCTTTGTATTGTTTCATTTTTTATGTGAGAAATAGAGAATTGTGTTATGAAACTTGATTGTAGCGCACTTAATATTGTTTCAATTAGTTGGACATTAGATAGTGGATTAATATTTCCATGGTCTGAGATTCATAGTTATCTTGTGCCTGTCTTGTGATTGTATTACAAATGCTTATGTTTAACCAAATAGCTCAAAATCGGTTCAAATGATAGACACATATGCAAATAATACATATCTCTGCTTATCCTTCTATGAGGAAGTCCTACCACCAGATGTGAGCCAAACATTATTATATTTATGGCTTAGCTTAAATCCATAATTATTTAGGTGAGATCCTCTGCATCATATATTTCCTAACAGGAATATAAGGGTTAAAAATGCCGGCCATTTATATAAATGTAAAATGTACAACATAGTTAATATACTGAGAGACTTATATGTATCAAATACTAACTTTCTTTTTGTAATAGCACTTGGTTGCACATTATCCCGGGAAAAGACCCTTGGAATGGGCATTAAATTCATTTTCCTAAATGGGCATTGGCAGTTCAATTCTAAAGTATTACATGTAAGCATCAGTAATCCTCTCTTAGCTTAGTCCGCTTCAAGAAATCATATGATCCCATGTCTCCCGTATTATGTTGATCACCACATACATCCTAGATTTAAAGAGAGTAAATTAGTTTGAAAAAGTCATCCTAATAATTAAAATGTGGTCGAGCACATGCACATGCATGTATAAATAAAATAGACTGTGCGCATGAAGTGCATACCTGCACCCTAGACATGGGATACAGCGGGGGAGTGGATGAGAAGCACACACAGCCACTGTATGTCCTCGTTGTCGGTATTCTGCTTGATTATCCTCTTCATCGCTTGTTAATGTAAAGAAAAACAGTTGGTCAATAAAGAATCATATACATTATTCAAGAAACCAAGCGATGGTATAACAAATAAATTAGAAGTGAACAAACGGCAAGATTTAATTTATTTTGCAATTTGTAGGATTCCCCAACTCGAAGAGAGCTGTTGTTGAATATCATATGAAAGAATAACGGATTTGCATTATATGGATTTGAGCCACATATTACACTATTTATAAAATTGAATTCAGGTAGCTAGTAAAATGATTGTCTTGATGATCGTTAACTGAGACCCATAAAAATTAATATTTTATTTTCACTCAATGACCATAGTTTCTAACGGGAATATTGGGGGCACAAAATGCAAGACATCATATAGAAGTGCATCCATATGATGATCAAATACTGAGAATCATTTTCTCGCAATAGAAGCACATGGTTACACACATCCCTCAGAATCTCACTTAACTGAAATGGGAGTTTATTTCTTGTAATAGTAACATTTTGTTACACATATCCCCTCAAATATCCCTTAAGTGGAATGGACGTTAGTTGACAATAGTATATAGGAAGGCTCCCGAACACACAAAAATAGACATATGTTGTTCAAGTGCTGCATACAAAATGATGGTGGCAATAAATTTGAGCACATAAATATATATGAATAGAAGCATTGTAGTAAATGTTCTGTTGGAAAGATACCATTGATGCAACAAATAAAAAAACCTGAAATTCAGCAAGGTGCTTGCGTGGGACATCACGCATTAGTAATCTTTTCTTACCTTAGCCCCCTGAAACTAATCATATGATCCATGCTGTCCAAAATTATATGAGCTCATCATCCATGAATGAAGCGAAAAGGTGTAAAGTAGTGATAAGAAATCATCCTAATAATCAAACCTCTAGCCCAGTATGCACCCTGTATAAAATAGAAATCTATGAAGTCATTACCTGCACCTGCAGACACGGTTTGCAGCCAAGGCGTGGATGAGAAGCTCATCCAGCAACTACACATCATCGCCGGTCGCTCTCGACTTGATTATCTTCTTCATTTTCTACGCTTCATTACGTAATCCATAACGACATGCTCAGTGAGCGTGTTTTTTGCTACAGAACGTTTCCTAGTATGTAAAAAAGAAGAATTGCATCAAAATAGGGACACACTTTCAGTATAAATCTGAAGCATACAACATGATTCTTTCGCGTCTTGCTTTGAATAAATATTGTTCAGGTGCCTCCTTGTTGATGCATATACACTGCACATCTGCAACAACACCATCAAAGAAATTCCATCAGAACAAAGTACAGGTTGTGCTTGTAAGATGCACAGTCAAATTGGATTACTGGATGAGAATAAATTGAAAGAATAGATCAAAGTAAATAAAGGCATATTTTTTTGCTTGTATGGAACAGAAAGAAGTAAACTGAATAAATCGTGTGATACTCCTAAACGACTAATCCACTTCCCAAAAACTTTAGAAGAGGTTCTTGAGTTCCTTGTGCAGAAGTACGCCCACATAATTAGATTGTATATAGCATCTAGAAATCCTAGCTATCCAAGTAATATGTAGGTATGAAACTGAACAAGTGTGTAACAGAACATGCATGTGTTCCTGAAGATGCAATTGGGGGAGGGACGGGAACCAAGACCTGGTTGCTTCTTGTTGTTGCATGAGGAGGAGATCAGCAGGGGCACCTCTGAGCACCTTCACGCCGGAGCACCTTGCCGCCGGAGGAGCCGGCCCTGGTCAACAGAGAAATAGGTCGGTCAGAGAGAGAGAGAGAGAGACGGGGGCAGGGGGGTTACCTGCCGGCGGAGAGATGGCCGTGCGACCTCAACCCTAGCGGACAGGGAGGGGCGGCGGCGCCGATGGGAGAGCTAGCCTCATGCTCGGGAAGGGGGCGGGGAGGATCTGTGCTCCTAGAGGACGGGGAGG
>NC_041383.1:599772319-599794603 GCF_002162155.2 Triticum dicoccoides
GGCGCCGGGGGGTGACGGCGAGGCAGCCGGTGGGTGGAGGATGGGCGGCGGCGCGAGGAGATGTCGGCGCGAGGAGAGGGACGGCGGGGGTGAGAAAAGGGGGGCGGCGCCGGAGGTGAGGGGTGGCGCCGGAGGTGGGGGGAGAAACAGGGCGGCAGCGCGCGGGGAGAAACAGGGGCGGCGCTCGGGAGAAGTGGGGGCTGAAGGCGCTCCGCGGTGGATCTGGGCCAAAATGGCCTCTCTCGCGCGTCTATTTTCGCAAGTCCCGCGCTCACTACTAAGCCTACAATAGCCTGGTAAGCCGAGTGTCTTATAAAAACACACGGTTTACACTTTTTTTAAAATATTTTTATTTTATTTCAATAGAAAAAGCTTATTATTTTTACTTCTAATAATTTCTATATTTTATTTTATTGTATCTTTACTATACATATTTTATTTTCTTCTTATTGTATTTTTATTTCATTTTTTAATAAATAATTGATTATTTCATACGATGTCGCGATATCCCCAACATTGATTATTTCGTACGATGTCGCGGCATGGAAAATCCTATGTGATGTCTTTGCGACATGTGTATGCCTTGTGCGGGCGAGGGAGGGGCAGGCCCAGCCACCGGGTGGGCGAAGTTACCTCGACGGCATGCCTGATCTAACGGTTTAAATCCTCGTAAAATCGTAAGATGCCGGAAATCCTCAGGAGCTAGCATGGTGTCATCACATGGCCCCTGTAGGGTGTGGTAAAAGTTTGGGCGCGTTTCGAATATGCCTCACCTGAGGATGCTTGTAAACTACACCATCTTCGAGGTAGTCCCTGGGGACCGAGAGGGAACGTGTCTAGTTTGTGAAGGAAGTGCAGGTCCTGTTGCTTCGTTGGCTTCGAAACTTCTCGTGCTCTCAAAGGAGGCCATGAAAAGACATGTGCCAAGCCCCCGCATTTTTCGGACCCGCCTGCAATATTTGATACATTTATTACACTACTAGGGTTTCACCGCCGAAAATTGCAGATCTGTAAGGCGCCACATGAAATCATGCCCAGAAGTGTCATGGGAAATCATATTTGATGTCTTTGCGACAAGCGTAGGCCTTATGCGGACGAGAGAAGGGCATGCCCGGACATCGGGGGGTGAAATTACCTCGGCGGCTTGCCTGATCCAACTGTTTAAATCCTTGGAAAACCATACAATGCCAGAAATCCTCGGAAGCTGGCACGGTGTCATCACATGGCCCCTATAGGGTGTGGTAGAACTTTGGGCACGTTTTGATTATGCCACATCTTAGGCCACTTGTAAACTACACCACCTCCGAGGTAGTCTCTTGGTACCAAGAAGGATTGTGTCGGGTTTGTGAAGGAAGTGTCGGTCTTGTTGCTCTGTTGGCCTCAAAACTTCTCGTGCTTTCAAACGAGGCCTTCGAATGACACGTGCCAGGCCCCCGCATTTTCTGGACCCGCATGTAATATTTTCTGGAAATTGCAGATCTGCAAGGCGCCATATGAAAGCTTGCCCAGAAGCGGCATGGAAAATACTATGTGATGTCTTTGCGACATGCGTATGCCTTATGCGGACGAGGGAGGGGTACACCCTTACACCCGGGGCGGTATTATGTCCGCGACATGCCTGATCCAACCATTTAAAGTGTCGAAAAATCGTACGATGCCGGAAATCCTCGGGAGCTGGCATGGTGTCATCACATGGGCCCTTTAGGGTGTGGTAGAAGTTTCGACACGTCTTGAATACGCCTCATCTGAGGCCACTTGTGAACTACCACCAGCTCCGAGGTAGTCTCTGTGTACCGAGAGGGAACGTGTCGGGTTTGTGAAGGCAGTGCGGGTCATGTTGCTCTGTTGGCCTAGAAGTTCTTATGCTCTCAAAGGAGGCCTTCGAATGACACGTGCCAGGCCCCCGCATTTTTCGGACCCGCCTGTAATATTTGAGACATTTATTGCACTGCTATGGTTTCTGCGTCAGAAATTGCAGATCTGCAAGGTGACAGATGAAATCATGCCCAGAAGCGGCATGAGAAATCCTATGTGATCTCTTTGCGACATGCGTAGGCCTTGTGCGGACGAGGGTGAGGCAGGCCCAGCCACCTACTTCGGGTTGCCAAGTGCCCGACCGTGTTTTGGCTCCCAGCAAAGAGCCAAGCACTGGGTGTAGAGTGAATTTTCAGTAATGACTTTTGAATGTGATCATAATATGGGTAACCTAGGGGGTCAGAAGAGTACACTAGTTACTTTTGCATGTGATCATAAAGCGGCGTTAAATTGGGAGTTTCAAAAATAAGACCCATAAAACTAGTCGGGAGAAATTGGGTGAGAAAGAAATAACAATAAATAGTTAAGATAAATGCAATGAAAATTATTTTAAACCAATTTTCCATAAATTTCATGGGTTGCCAACATAGCCGAGTGCTATCATACGGCACACGACTTATGTACTGTATAAGCCGAGTGTTATCTCAGGGCACACGGCTTATGTACTGTATAAGCCGAGTGCTATCCCGCGGCACACGGCTTATAGGATGATCTGTGACGGCGCCGTCAGCTACCTCCGTTGTAGACACGTGGCAGATGTCTTTGCTGAGTGTCAGCTGGAAGCCGAGTGCTTTTTTCTATAGATACCGTGTGCTCACTATAAGCCGAGGGCTTTTTTTCTACACTCGGCTTATAGATGGCTATAAGCCGAGTCCTTTGCATTTGCCGGATGCTTTTTTGCCTAGACACGGCTTAGATGCATATAAGCCGAGTACCTGAAATATAGCTCTCGGCTTATAGCCTAACACACGGGAAAACGGAATTTTCCTGTAGTGCGGATGAGGCAAAACCATGCAGCGCTGCCGGTGCTTCTTTCCACTTAGCAGAGCCCGTTCTTACTAGCTCAGATACAATCAGTGCGGGTGCAGCTTGATGAGGGGCGGTGTTGTGTTCTTGCTTGGAATGGCCATGCAGGAAATGCGTAGCCAATCGCCCTTTCCAAATCTATGCCGCGGGAAAGCATCCGATGCGAGCTGCCTGACATACATTAACTACCAGACGCGAGCTCGCGCTACACTAGTTCGTTCTAGCGCCGCGAGACTCTCCTCGGCTCCTCCTCCTCCTCCGAGTGTCCACCACTACCTTCCCGGAGTTGCCTATTCCCATGGCGCTCTCCCGCCGCCGCCTCCTCCTCCTCTCCCTCGTTGCCATGACGGCGGTCACTGGCACCTCCAAGGTCATCGTGACAAGGTGCTACCCGCCGCCGACGCCCCACCCCAACGGCAGGGGCGCGTTCCACCGCAGTCTTCTCTCGCTCCTCGACGACCTCCCCTCCGCCGCCGCACCGACGGGCTTCGCCTCCATGCGGACCCGCGGCGCGTTCGCCCGTGGCCTCTGCTTCGGCGACCCCGCGCCCGGCCCGTGCCTCCACTGCCTGTCCGACGCCGGCGGGAAGATCGCCGACCAGTGCGGCAAAGCGAGCCGGCGCGCGGTCTTCCTGAACGACGGCTGCTTCCTGGGCTACGCCGACACCAACGTTTCCTCCGACGGCATCGACATCGGTGCCCTCACCTTCTCCGACGACTCCGTCCCGGGCATCGACGACATCGACGTGCTGCACTTCTTGGCCGTGGCGCTGCCCCTGGTCCCGCAATCCGCGAACGGCCGGGTGCCCGCCGCCGACGCGACTGCCACGGCGAGCAACGGCGACAAGGTGCGCGTGCTGGCACAGTGCGCGCCGGACCGCGCCCCGGCGGGGTGCGACCTGTGCCTGAGTGATGCGGTGCTGCAGATGGCCACGAGCTGGGGGCTCACCGCCGACGCCGTGCAAGGAAGCGTGGCCGCGGTTCTGGGCCCAGACTGCTACCTCCGTCTCGAGATATCGGCACCGCCGCTGAGAGAGAAGATTCGTGAGTATTACTCCGGTCGGTAAATTCCATGGCGATTCCGTCTCTAACTTGTGACGCGCTGCGCTGCAGGGAGGATCGTAAAGGATCACATCTTCCTGACTGTGTTCATCTGCACCATCGTTGTCGGAGCTATCCTCGCGCTGGTAGCTCATCTCTGCAGCCTGGTGATGAGAAAGGCCGGGAATTGATGCAGCTGCAGCACCAGGTATGTACCTACGTCTCCGCCTCGTTATTGGTAAAACACACCCGCAATCTTGAGTTCTTGACATATCTATCTTTATCTCCAGCGGCGGAAGGGAAGGGAAGCCATGATCTTACCGGGAGAAGAAAGAAGCAGACTGAATAAAAGCAAAGCAAGACATGAGGGCGCTGGAGGAAGTTGGTCCGGCTCCGGCTAGCCAGCCAGCGCCATTTTATACTACTGTTACTGTTATGTTGATCTGTCCTATGAATTTGGATGCTTGGTACTCCATTTTACTACTGCTCTGTTCCGTGATCTTCCACTAATCTTCTACTGTACGTGATTGTGGAACCCCGTCGTTTGGCGCGATCCTATTGTGTGTGTGGAATCCTAATGCTGATCTTTATAAGATCTTTAGCAGATGTTGATCTCTTCTCTGTAGTTGCCTACCTAGCTAGCTAGCTCTCGATCTTTAGCAGATGTTGATCTCCTATGTATGTGTGGAAACCTAATTCAGGTATTTTCATGCTGTTTGAGACGAGAAAAATCTTAATGTGCTCTCTGGGAGAAGGGAAGAGAAAGAGTATGAATTTCTCTCATGCGGAAAAGAAAAGTGTGCATAGTCGCGGGTATTCAGGTATGTACGCACATGAGCTTGCCGGCAGGCCGAGACATCCGAATACACACGTACAAAGCTAGACTACTACATCTAGCCTATGTGCATGTGGCCAGGACGTGTTACTTGCACCAAGATTTTCATGCACGTGCATGTGCACGTACGTGGGCAGCTTGCCATGCATGCTTGTGCCATGCTAAATGAATCTTGCTTTTGTATGTACTAGATCGGAAACGCGCCTTGGCGCATGGTGCCTGGCTGAACGTGTTGTCCCAGCATTTAAACAAAGCACGATACTGTTGCTAGTTGGTATGGGATGTCAAAGTCATGGCATAAGGCAAGGCAATCACATTTTTCAAATGCAAAGAAAACACGAGGAATTTTGTCAGTAGAAAAATTCATCTGGAAGTTCATAGGAAATGGAAATATATACTTGTGCCAAAAGCGAGCAAGGTCGATCAATCCACATCAAGTTTAGATAGATAGTGTACTTTTCATACAAGAAAAGAAAGCCACAACAGCAGTGTGAGACAAAGAACATATATAGTTCCACAAAAGAATATTTTTGGATACATTCACCTGATCGTCTTGACATTCGACCTTTTATACGCCACATCACATGAACCTGCTATGAGTAGTTTGTTTTGTCACTTGAAACAGATAACATTTTCCCCATTGACAACAGAGTTATGAACCTTGAAACAAACTTTTCAAAGTTTGTATTATCAATAACGGCTACCTACACGTGGTGTCGAGACCGAAGACACATAAGAGATTTCTTTCAACCTTTGACCAACCCCATAATTATTGTCGCTCTTCCGTCCACACCATTCAGCAGACAGACTTGCCCCATGGTACATCCATCACCCTGCCAACATGACACAATCCAGCATCCATCACCCTCCTTTCATCAAACCATGTTCTGTTAAAAGGATAAATTGGTTAGCAGTCATACAGTCCTATTACCCATCATACAAATTACCTAAATAGTGATACCTTTGTGCTCAATGAACAATGCAGAAGACATGAACAATACATGTGTTGGTTAATAATAAAAGGTGTGCTACCAACACACTTGAAAGGCAGAAGATGTGAACAATACATAACAGGCCTTGAAATAAATCCATTTAAGAAAATTATGACTACAATTGAATGGACAGATTTAATCTGCTCCCACATGTATGTAACCGTAACATGTAGCTTGTATGGAGAAGAAAAGAAAGCAGGCCACATGATCTGAAGCAAATGAACTGAAGAAAGCAGGTCACATGATCATATTCAGAGCACAAATTAACAGAAAAGTAGGAAAGATAGCAGAACATATGTTAGTATGCTACAGATCTGCGACCTCAAAACAACCCATAAGATGGTACTAAACATGTTAGGACCCTCTTTTCCTTTTCTAATTTTATCCTTCCCCAACCATGGCTTGAGGATACCATGGTTTTACATGTACTTGAGGATGCCTGTCATTATCTAAACTGATCATGTTTAAAGTCCCTATCTGATTTAGACTAAGCAGGAGAACACTGTATGAACTTTACTACTGATGATAAGGTATCATGTACGAACTTTAATGTTCTAAAGCCGAGAATATAACATATCATGTATGAACTTTAATACTGATGATATATAGTGAAAACGAACATGTGCGAGATTACTGAATAACCTGTCAAGAATTGATAAATATGGATTGAGAAATCTGAAACCTGAGCAAGAATGGTTTAACTACAAATATATTCAATCCTTATTTGAATTTATGGCAAGTCAAGAATCTATTATGGCAAATCTTAGCATCGTATCCTTTTCTGTGAGCACTCATTAATTGGAATAATGAAAAGGAGGTGCACTTAATCCAAATCCACATGAATGTTTGCCTTTGTATGATGGTAGAGCCTTAAATTCGCAAACTTAAAATACGAAAGGATGAAACAATTAGCACCAAGAATTGGTCAGGTTGTACAATGACATTTTTCGAAACCAAATGCTAACACAAAGTCAATTAGTGCATAAAAGAGAGATAGCTTCTAGAAATCATACACGCCAATTTCACGGTTCAGTAGAAAAGAAACACTACAAAGTAAAAAAGCAAGGAGCAAGCATTCAGTGCAGAAAAAAGACAATAAAAATTGCAGGGTAAGAGGCTCACCTTGTTGCTGTAGGTTGACTTTGCTTGGGGAGGTAGTAGCTGCAGGATCGTAGGAGGAGGCTGAAGCGAGCTCGAGTCGGTCGGTGGCAGCCGGCCACAATATTTTGTCGTTTTCATGCCTGGAACACTACAACATCATGTGAATGTAAATGAAAAGTAACATTTGTGACAGTGGTGACCTGCAAGCCACGATGATGAGAGGAGAAACAGTCTAGGCAACGACCTCTCCCTACTTGCGTCGCTGCTCCAATCCAAGACATAAACAAACCTGGCAAGAGATCCAAAACATGAAATGAGCTCTCCGTCAAATCATGAAACAAGAGAAGCAGCCCCAGTAGGTCTACAGGTGCAGCGGCAAGAAGATTTTATGCATATGCAGACACACCAGATATCCCTGCATTACGAAAAAATAGTGGTTAATGGATGGACATATTACCAGCCTACCAGACAACATATATCTTTTTTCAGTTTGACATAGAAGTACATTTCTAGAGAAGAGAGATGTTATATATACTACCTCTAGAGCTCACCAAGTATAGCGATGATAGTCTGGGTCCGGGACGACCGTTTCTCTGGTGGTCTTCTCTGTTGTATCTCTCCCAAACTGTGAAGAAGGGAAGGACAAAATAGGTTACGAGTACAAGATTGAAAGTAGAGTATACTACGGAGGTAGTACTTCACAAAGATGTTTGTGAGCTAACGAGAGATACTATTGGTGTGGTTCGCTGGTGCTTCCGGCCATGTCTCCTCGTACCAGCAAAATAAGAAAAGCCTAAATGTCCCCTTCCTTGGAACCTAGCTAGACTAAAAGCAACAAAACACAAATACTCCACCAAGGGCAAATTTGACAATTTTAACCTGTGGATAAAATCATTTCACAAAATAAACTCTTTTTAAAAGAAATTCACTCAGCTGACCTTTTTGAATGGCGCCCGACACGAAGGCGTCACACTACACTGTGTAACGCCTGACTGGCAGGCGCTACACGCCTGACCAGCGTAGCATCCCGGACTGCCGAAAAATTACTAAGTCAATGTGCAACGCCTAAGAGCTAGGCGCCACACTATACAGTGTAGCGCCTAGACCCTAGGCGTTGCACTATGCAGTTGCCGCTGCTTGCAGGCGCGCAGCAAACACAGGGCTACAAAACTGCTAGCACTAGTAGTAGTACTCCAACGAGACAAGAAAGCTGCTTGCCGCAGCAGGTGCAGCTGCATGCACTGCTATTCCATCCATCCAATCCTTGATGCAGCTGTTGCAACGTACAGGGAGTAAAGAGAGGGCTGCTGCGCGTGTATCCGTTCCGGCCTATCTGAAAAGACGTGATACCCAGCTGCTGCATGCGATGCATGGAGATGGAGGCGAAGTTCCTTGCGCTGGCTTGAGGCGACGTACGTGCAGTGCAGCGCAGCTGTGCAGGATCTAGTCAATACGTATAGTGCAACGCCCGGAGTCTAGGCCCTGCACAATATAGTGTGGCGCCTAGCTCTTAGGCGCTGCACATTTACTTAGTAATTTTTACGCAGTTTAGGGTGCGACGCTGGCCAGGCGTGTAGCGCCTGTCAGTCAGGCGTTGCACAGTGTAGTGTGGCGCCTCCGTGTCGGGCGTTACTCAAAAAGGTCAGCTGAGTGAATTTTTTTTAAAGGAAGTTCATTTTGTGAAATGATTTCATCCATAGGTCAAAATTGCCAAATTTGCCTCCACCAAGGGAGAAGCACCAATTGCAGGCACTACCAGACCAGACAAAGAGGAAAAGACCTTTGGCCTTTACCAGATGCAGGACAAACAACAAATGGCCCATGCTGGCCAAACACACAACACTTGGCCATGCCGCCGTATACCTAGCACTCTAATACGAGAGGACAAAAGGAGGAGAAGAAGAGGGGTTAACCTCAGATCCATGAACGAAGACGCAACCGGGTCAGATCAAAGGAGGCATCGGCAACACCCGACGAATCTGCGAGGAAAACAAGGGGAAATCAGAGGTGAGGAGAAGCTAGCAGCCAACAAGAGCACATACATACACATATACCTGCAAATCGATGACCACAACAGCAGATCGACAGAGACCTGCATGCAAACAAGATCACAAATCAACTAAGAACAACGTGGAAAACTAACACGCGAAGAGGAAAGGCAACTCACCTCGACCGACCCCACCTTGCTTCGCCGCTCCCTCCTGCGCGCGTCCTACCTCACTCACGAGGGCCGGCGCCGAGCCGCGCTTTTCCTGATGAGCACCAAGGGGGCGTGGAGGAGGAAACGGCCCGACAACGCGAGGGCGAGCAGAGGCGGAGGCGGCGGCGCGAGGGCGAGCAGAGACAGAGGCGGTGGCGGCAGCGCGAGGGCAAGCACAGGCGGAGGCGGCGGCGCGAGGATGAGCAGAGGCGGAGGCGAGAGGGCGAGCGTGCGAGCGTGGGTTCACAGAGGAGATCGAGACAGGGAGAGGAGGAGGTGGGAACCGGACAAATGAGAGGACGAAAGGATGGGCCGCCACCCTCCCCCACCCCATAGCCGCACGAGCGAACCGCCGCACGACACGCATCCCCTGGAAGCGAAAAAGACCAAAATACCCTTGGCGGGGGCAGGATATAATGTGCGGTGGCAACGAGATCTTTTACCGCTGGAGCGTGCCGACGGGCTGCCCGGGACGTGCCATAGCCACAGAGAATGTGTCACGCCCAATATGCGACCCTATTCAAAAGGAACTCGAAGGTCCCACTAGGATAGACCCGCATATTGAAACGCTTTTGCAAGGTGGATATCATTACATCAACATTACATAATAGATGGGGATACATACATAAGGCATACAATGCCACACGAATACAACATCACAATACAACAGAGCACCATCCGACTACGGATGAAACACAAACAGAAACTCAAACGACATCCACCCTGCTAGCCCAGGCTGCTGACCTGGAACCTATCCCCTGATCGAAGAAGAAGCAGAAGAAGAACTCGAAAACAAGCAAACATCGCTCTCGCGTCATGATCATCGCATAACCTGTACCTGCAACTGTTGTTGTAGTAATCTGTGAGCCACGAGGACTCAGCAATCCCATTATCATGGGTATTAAGACTAGCAAAGCTTAAAAGGAAAGGAAGGGGTAAAGTGGTGAGGTTGCAGCAGCGACTAAGCATATATGGTGGCTAACATATGCAAATAAGAGCGAGAAGAGAGCAAAAGGAACGGTCGTGAAACTAGCAATGATCAAGAAGTGATCCTGAACTCCTACTTACGTCAAACATAACCCAGAAACCGTGTTCACTTCCCGGACTCCGCCGAAAAGAGACCATCACGGCTACACACACGGTTGATGCGTTTTAATTCGGATCTGGTGTCAAGTTATCTACAACCGGACATTAACAAATTCCCATCTGCCTATAACCACAGGCACGGCTTTCAAAAGATTATACCCTGCAGGGGTGTCCCAACTTAGCCCATGATAAGCTCTCACGATCAACGAAGGATATACCTTCTCCCAGGAAGACCCGATCAGACTCGGAATCCCGGTTTACAAGACTTTTTGACAATGGTAAAACAAGACCAGCAAAGCCGCCCGATGCGCCGACAAATCCCGATAGGAGCTGCACATATCTCGTTCTCAGGGAAACACCGGATAAGACTAGCTACGAGTAAAACCAACCCTCAAGTTGCCCCGAGGTGGCCCCGCAGGCAGCTCAGTTCGAACCAACACTTAGACTAGCACTGGCCTGGGGGGGGGCTAAAATAAAGATGACCCTCGGGTTGGCCGACCCAAGGGAAAGGTATCGGTGGTGGTGAAGCAAATGGTAAAACCAAGGTTGGGCCTTACTGGAGGAGTTTTATTCAAAGCGAACTATCAAGGGGGTCCCATAAATCACCCAACCGCGTAAGGAACGCAAAATCCGGGAACATAACACCGGTATGACGGAAACTAGGGCGGCAAGAGTGGAACAAAACACCAGGCATAAGGCCGAGTCTTCCACCCTTTACCAAGTATATAGATGCATTAATAATATAAGAGATATTGTGATATCCCCAACCAAAATCCTGTCCACCATGGAGCAATCTTCAACTTCACCTGCAACTAGCAATGCTATAAGAGGGCTGAGCAAAGCGGTAACATAGCGAAGCAACGGTTTGCATAGGAAAGGTGTCAAAGGTTAGAGGTTCATGGCAATATGGGAGGCTTGATGAGCAAAAGATAGGTAACGCAGCATAGCGATAGAACGAAGCAACTAGCATAGCAATGATAGTAGTGAGATCCAGGGTAGCGGTCATCTTGCTTGAAATCCCGCAAGGAAGAAGAACGAGTCCATGAAGAAGATGAAGCCACGAAGACGAACCAAGCATAGACGAACGAATCCTCACGATCGCAACGAAACAGGAACTATCGAGAAGAAGCACACAACATAGTAAACACACCACACATATACAAGAGATGATTCACAAACAAGTATGATGCATGACAAGGCTACATGAAGCTACTCATGGCAAGAGATGATGCAAACAAGAGCAACACATCAAGGGAAGTTTAAATGAGGCCGGGAACAACATATAACAATTCCGGTAAGTCCTCATATGCATATTTGGAAATTGGTCCATATCTGAATAAACCTTATGTTCAAGTTGTTAAACAGCAAGTTAAGATGCACAAAGATGATCTACACGAGATTCTAGTCAAGTTACATATAAAGTTCATTTAGTTCGGAGCTACGGCCTAGAAGATATGAGCAAAACAAGTTAAACATGGCATTGATGCAAAATGCATACAAACATCAAGCAAACACCTCAAAACATGGATGCAACATGATAAAATGAAGCTACATGCAATTCTAAGCAAGTTTCATATAGAGCACACTCAAAACGGAGCAACGGTTCAACACACACACACTATACGTCATAGCAACAATCTGTCCAAAACAGCAACTAGGCATATTGCAAGCATCAAAACAACATGCTACAACACCCCAACATGAGAACAAAAGGCATGGACATGATGTACAGGTAAAACATAACAAAACATGAACACTGAGCTATCTCCAGAAATCACTATAACATGCTCAAACACACATGGCAAGATTGCAAATAATAACAGTTCAGACTTTGCAGAAAATAACATCAGGTTGCAATGTTTAGAGCTATTAAACAACATGTTACAGGAACTTATCATGGCAAACAAAGGCATGGCATGAATCTACTAAATGTATAGAACAAAAGTCCCTTACTGACCATGAGCCAAAAAGGATCAGAAAATATGATGGCACCCACGTAAATATGGCAAGTTATAATACAGATTCATACATGGCAGGAACAGAATTATGAAGGCATGTTGATGAGCTTGTGCAACTCTCTACAGGGTAAAACATGGCATGGCAAGGCAACCAACAGTAAGAAGACATGATTATGAAGCTAAGAATGGCAATAGCAAGTCCATAGGGTGCATGGAACACTAGCAACAATCATGGCAACAACTGAACTCAATGTTAACAGGCTAACGGCAACATTATTTAGCAACTTTGGAGCAAGATATGAACAACTACAACAAGCTATAAATGCAACCAGGGGCATGAATGGATAGAGCATGACATGTAGAACAAAACACAATTAGTGAACATCTCCAGATTATGCATAGAATGATTAGTAGCAGCAGGTTTACATAGCATCACGAAATAACAGATTCAGCCTAGCAAAACAGTAACAGCAAGTACCCTACTTAACAAGCTCGAATCACTCACCACAAGTCATTGCATGACAAGATAAGTATAGCATCAGCAAGAAGACATGTTTATGAAATAAACCAAGTCAAGAACAAGTCCATAGTATGCAAGGATCAACTACAACAACCTTGGAAAAATTGAATAACATGTAAACAATCCGCTAGGAAACATTTTGGGGCAAAAGTAGAGCACGAAAATGACATGATAGGCTACTCCATAATTGCAAATAGGGGCATGAATGGCTAGATAATAACCATATGTTCAAAACATCCTTACTGAAGTATCTCAAAATATGCATGGATCTCTCTGTAGCATCAGGTTTACATGGCATCAAAATAACAGCAGAACAGGGACTAAAATCAGCAATATCACGAAGCCTAGTTTGCATGCTTGTGCTATTCATCACATTGATCACAAAAATACATGGTAAGCACCTCTGTAAAGATGGCATGGCATGTTGGGGAACGTAGCAGAAATTCAAAAATTTTCTTACGTAACACCAAGATCTATCTATGGAGAGACCAGCAACGAGTAGAAAGGAGGAGTGCATCTACATACCCTTGTAGATCGCTAAGCGGAAGCGTTCAAGTGAACGGGGTTGATGGAGTCGTACTCATCGTGATTCAGATCACCGATGATCCTAGTGCCGAACGGACGGCACCTCCGCGTTCAACACACGTACAGCTCGACGATGTCTCCCACGCCTTGATCCAGCAAGGAGAGAGGGAGAGGTTGAGGAAGACTCCATCCAGCAGCAGCACAACGGCGTGGTGGTGGTGGAGGAGCGTGGCAATCCTGCAGGGCTTCACCGAGCACCTACGGGAGAGGAGATGTGTCACGGGAGGGAGGGAGGCAACCAAAGGCCTTGGGTATGATTGCTCCTCCTTTTCCCCACTATATATAGGGCCAAGGGAGAGGGGGGAGGCGCAGCCTTGCCCCCTCCTCCAAGGAAGGGGTGCGGCTAAGGATGGGGAGGAGTCCATCCTCCCCAAGGCACCTCGGAGGTGCCTTCCCCCTTTAGGACTCTTCCCTCTCCAAGTTTCCTTGCGCATGGGCCTCTTGGGGCTGGTGCCCTTGGCCCATGTAGGCCAAGTCGCACCCCCTACAGCCCATGTGGCCCCCCGGGGCAGGTGGCCCCACCCGGTGGGCCCCCGGGACCCTTCCGGTGGTCCCGGTACAATACCGATGACCCCGAAACTTGTCCCGATGGCCGAAACAGGACTTCCTATATATAAATCTTTACCTCCGGACCATTCCGGAACTCCTCGTGACGTCCGGGATCTCATCCGGGACTCCGAACAACATTCGGTTACCACATGCAAGCTTCCTTTATAACCCTAGCGTCATCGAACCTTAAGTGTGTAGACCCTACGGGTTCGGGAGACATGCAGACATGACCGAGACGTTCTCCGGTCAATAACCAACAGCGGGATCTGGATACCCATGTTGGCTCCCACATGTTCCACGATGATCTCATCGGATGAACCACGATGTCAAGGACTCAATCGATCCCGTATACAATTCCCTTTGTCTATCGGTATTTTACTTGCCCGAGATTCGATCGTCGGTATACCGATACCTTGTTCAATCTCGTTACCGGCAAGTCACTTTACTCGTTCCGTAACACATCATCCCGTGATCAACTCCTTGGTCACATTGCGCATATGATGATGTCCTACCGAGTGGGCCCAGAGATACCTCTCCGTTTACACGGAGTGACAAATCCCAGTCTCGATCCGCATAAAACAATAGATACTTTCGGAGATACCTGTAGTGCACCTTTATAGTCACCCAGTTACGTTGTGACGTTTGATACACTCAAAGCACTCCTACGGTATCCAGGAGTTACACGATCTCATGGTCGAAGGAAGAGATACTTGACATTGGCAAAGCTCTAGCAAATGAACTACACGATCTTTTGTGCTAGTCTTAAGATTGGGTCTTGTCCATCACATCATTCTCCTAATGATGTGATCCCGTTATCAACGACATCCAATGTCCATAGCCAGGAAACCATGACTATCTGTTGATCACAACGAGCTAGTCAACTAGAGGCTCACTAGGGACATATTGTGGTCTATGTATTCACACGTGTATTACGATTTCCGGATAATACAGTTATAGCATGAATAAAAGACAATTATCATGAACAAGGAAATATAATAACAATACTTTTATTATTGCCTCTAGGGCATATTTCCAACAGTCTCCCACTTGCACTAGAGTCAATAATCTAGTTCACATCGCCATGTGATTAACACTCACAGGTCACATCGCCATGTGACTAATACCCAAGAGTTTACTAGAGTCAGTAGTCTAGTTCACATCACTATGTGATTAACACTCAATGAGTTTTATGTTTGATCATGTTGCTTGTGAGAGAGGTTTTAGTCAACGGGTCTGAACCTTTCAGATCCGTGTGTGCTTTACAAATCTCTATGTCATCTCCTAGATGTAGCTACCACGCTCTATTTGGAGCTATTCCAAACAACTGTTCTACTTGGAGCTATTCTAAATTATTGCTCCATTATATGTATCCGGTCTCTCTACTCAGAGCTATCCGGATAGGTGTCAAGCTTGCATCGTCGTAACCTTTACGACGAACTCTTTTACCACCTCCATAATCGAGAAAATTTCTTAGTCCACTAGTTACTAAGGATAACTTTGACCGCTGTCCCGTGAGCCATTCTTGGATCACTCTTGTACCCCTTGACTGACTCATGGCAAGGCACACTTCAAGTGCGGTACACAGCATAGCATACTGAAGAGCCTACGTCTTAAGCATAGGGGACGACCTTCGTCCTTTCTCTCTTTTCTGCCATGGTCGAGCTTTAAGTCTTAACTTTGTACCTTACAACTCAGGCAAGAACTCCTTCTTTGACTGGTCCATCTTGAACACCTTCAAGATCATGTCAAGGTATGTGCTCATTTGAAAGTACCATTAAGCGTTTTGATCTATCCTTATAGATCTTGATGCTTAATGCTCAAGTAGCTTAATCCAGGTTTTCTATTGAAAAACACCTTTCAAATAACCCTATATGCTTTCTAGAAATTCTACATCATTTCTGATCATCAATATGTCAACAACGTATACTCATCAGAAATTCTATAGTGCTCCCACTCACTTCTTTGGAAATACAAGTTTCTCATAAACTTTGTATAAATCCAAAATCTTTGATCATCTCATCAAAGCGTACATTCCAACTCCGAGATGCTCACTCCAGTCCTTAGAAGGATCGCTGGTGCTAGCATACCTTTTAGCATCCTTAGGATCGACAAAACTTTTCTGATTGTATTACATACAACCTTTCCTCACGAAAACTGGTAAGGAAACTCGTTTTGATATCCATCTGCCAGATTTCATAAATACAGCTAATGCTAATATGAATCCGACGGACTTTAAGCATCGCTACGGATGAGAAAATCTCATCGTAGTCAACTCCTTGAACTTGTGAAAAACTTTTCGCCACAAGTCAAGCTTCATGGATGGTGACATTACCATCCACGTCTGTCTTCTTCTTAAAGATCCATTTATCTTAATGGCTTGCCGATCATCGGGCAAGTCCACCATAGTCCATGGATCCGTTCTCGGATTTTATGGCCTCGAGCCATTTATCGGAATCCGGGCCCACCATCGCTTCTCCATAGCTCGTAGGTTCATTGTTGTCCAGCAACATGACTTCCAAGACAGGATTACGTACCACTCTGAAGTAGTACGCATCCTTGTCATCCTACGAGGTTTGGGAGTGACTTGTTCCGAAGTTTCATGATCAATATCATAAGCTTCCACTTCAATTGGTGTAGGTGCCACAGGAACAACTACTTGTGCCCTGTCACACACTAGTTGAAGAGACGGTTCAATAACCTAATCAAGTCTCCACCATCCTCCCACTCAATTCTTTCGAGAGAAACTTTTCCTCGAGAAAGGACCCGATTCTAGAAACAATCCATATTGCTTTCGGATCTGAATTAGGAGGTATACCCAACTGTTTTGGGTTTCCTATGAAGATGCATTTTATCCGCTTTGGGTTCGAGCTTATCAACCTGAAACTTTTTCATATAAGCGTCGCAGCCCCAAACTTTTAAGAAACGACAACTTAGGTTTCTCTAAACCATAATTCACACGGTGTCATCTCAACGGAATTACGTGGTGCCCTATTTAAAGTGAATGTGGTTGTCTCTAATGCCTAACCCATGAACGATAGTGGTAATTCGATAAGAGACATCATGGTACGCACCATATCCAATAGGGTGCAACTATGATGTTCGGACACACCATCACATTATGGTGTTCCAGGCGGTATTAATTGCGAAACAATTTCCACAATGTCTTAATTGTGTGCCAAAACTCGTAACTCAGATATTCATCTCTATGATCATATCATAGACATTTTATCCTCTTGTCACAATAATCTTCTACTTCACTCTGAAATTACTTGAACAATTCAATAATTCAGACTTGTGTTTCATCAAGTAAATATTCTCAACATCTACTCGAATCATCTGTGAAGTAAGATCATAACGATATTCACTGCATGCCTCAGCACTCATTCGACTGCACACATCAAAATGTGTTACTTCCAACAAGTTGCTATCTTGTTCCATCTTACTGAAAATGAGGCTTTTCAGTCATCTTGCCCATGTGGTATGATTTGCATATCTCAAGTGATTCAAAATCAAGTGAGTCCGAACGATCCATTTGCATGGAGTTTCTTCATGCATATACACCAATAGACATGGTTCGCATGTCTCAAACTTTTCAAAAACGAGTGAGTCCAAAGATCCATCAACATGGAGCTTCTTCATGCGTTTTATACCATTATGACTTACATGGCAGTGCCACAAGTAAGTGGTACTATCATTACTATCTTATATCTTTTGGCATGAAAATGTGTATCACTACGATCGAGATTCAATAAACCATTTATTTAGGTGCAAGACCATCGAAGGTATTATTTAAATAAATAGAGTAACCATTATTCTCCTTAAATGAATAACCGTATTGCGATAGACATAATCCAATCATGTCTATGCTCAACGCAAACACCAATCTCGGTGGTAGAGGGAGCGTGCGATGCTTGATCACATCAACCTTGGAAACACTTCCAACACATATCGTCAGCTCACCTTTAGCTAGTCTCCTTTTATTTCGTAGCTTTTTATTTCGAGTTACTAACACTTAGCAACTGAACCGGTATCTTATACCCTGGTGCTACTAGGAGTACTAGTAAAGTACACATTAACATAATGTATATCCAATATACTTCTATCGACCTTGCCAGCCTTCTCATCTACCAAGTATCTAGGGTAATGCTGCTCCAGTGGTTGTTCCCCTTATTACAGAAGCACTTAGTCTCGGGTTTGGGTTCAACCTCGGGTTTCTTCATTGGTGCAGCAGCTGATTTGCCGTTTCATGAAGTATCCCTTTGTTCCCTTGCCCTTCTTGAAACTAGTGGTTTCACCAACCATCAACAATTGATGCTCCTTCTTGATTTCTACTTTCGCGGTGTCAAACATCGTGAATACCTCAAGGATCATCTTATTTATCCCTGATATGTTATAGTTCATCACGAAGCTCTAGCAGCTCGGTGGCAATGACTTTGGGGAAACATCACTATCTCATCTGGAAGATCAACTCCCACTCGATTCAAGTGATTGTTGCACTCAGACAATCTGAGCACAAGCTCAACGATTGAGCTTTTCTCCCTTAGTTTGCAGGCTAAGAAAATCGTCGGAGGTCTCATACCTCTTGACGTGGGCACGAGCCTGAAATCCCAATTTCAGCCCTCGAAACATCTCATATGTTCCGTGACGTTTCGAAAACGTCTTTAGTGCCTCAACTCTAAACCGTTTAACTGAACTATCACGTAGTTATCAAGACGTGTATGTTCGATGTTCGAAACATCCACAAATGATGTTTGGGGTTCAGCACACTAAGCAGTGCATTAAACACATAAGCTTTCTACTGTTCGCATAATCGCTACTGTCAACTTTCAACTATATTTTCTCTAGGAACATATCTAAACAGTGGAACTAAAGCGCGAGCTTACGACATAATTTGCAAAAAGGTCTTTTGACTATGTTCAGGATAATTAAGTTCATCTTATGAACTCCCACTCAGATAGACATCCCTCTGGTCATCTAAGTGATCACATGATCCGAGTCAACTAGGCCGTGTCCGATCATCACGTGAGACGGACTAGCCAACGTCGGTGAACATCTTCATGTTGATCGTATCTGCTATACGACTCATGCTCGACCTTTCGGTCTCCGTGTTCCGAGGCCATGTCTGCACATGCTAGGCTCGTCAAGTTAACCCTAAGTGTTTTCGCTGTGTAAAACTGTCTTACACCCGTTGTATGTGAACGTAAGAATCCATCACACCCGATCATCACGTGGTGCTTAGAAGCGACGAACTGTAGCAACGGTGCACAGTTAGGGGAGAACACTTCTTGAAATTGTTGTAAGGGATCATCTTATTTACTACCGTCATCCTAAGTAAACAAGATGCATAAACATGATAAACATCACATGCAATCAAATAGTGACATGATATGGCCAATATCATTTTGCTCCTTTTGATCTTCATCTTCGGGGCTCCATGATCATCATCGTCACCGGCATGACACCATGATCTCCATCATCATGATCTCCATCATCGTGTCTTCATGAAGTTGTCACGCCAACGACTACTTCTACTTCTATGGCTAACGCGTTTAGCAATAAAGTAAAGTAGTTTACATAGCGTTCTTTAATGACACGCAGGTCATACAAAAAATAAAGACAACTCCTATGGCTCCTGCCGGTTGTCTTACTCATCGACATGCAAGTCGTGAATCCTATTACAAGAACATGATCAATCTCATACATCACATATCATTCATCACATCCTTTTGGCCATATCACATCACATAGCATACCCTGCAAAAACAAGTTAGACGTCCTCTAATTGTTGTTGCATGTTTTACGTGGCTGCTATGGGTTTCTAGCAAGAACGTTTCTTACCTACGCAAGACCACAACGTGATATGCCAATTTCTATTTACCCTTCATAAGGACCCTTTTCATCGAATCCGTTCCGACTAAAGTGGGAGAGACTGGCACCCGCTAGCCACCTTATGCACCAAGTGCATGTCAATCGGTGGAACCTGTCTCACGTAAGAGTACGTGTAAGGTCGGTCCGGGCCGCTTCATCCCACAATACCGTCGAAACAAGATTGGACTAGTAACGGTAAGCATATTGAACAACATCAACGCCCACAACTACTTTGTGTTCTACTCGTGCAAAGAATCTACGCAATAGACCTAGCTCATGATGCCACTGTTGGGGAACGTAGCAGAAATTCAAAAAATTTCTTACGTAACACCAAGATCTATCTATGGAGAGACCAGCAACGAGTAGAAAGGAGGAGTGCATCTACATACCCTTGTAGATCGCTAAGAGGAAGCGTTCAAGTGAACGGGGTTGATGGAGTCGTACTCATCGTGATTCAGATCACCGATGATCCTAGTGCCGAACGGACGGCACCTCCGCGTTCAACACACGTACAGCTCGACGATGTCTCCCACGCCTTGATCCAGCAAGGAGAGAGGGAGAGGTTGAGGAAGACTCCATCCAGCAGCAGCACAACGGCGTGGTGGTGGTGGAGGAGCGTGGCAATCCTGCAGGGCTTCACCGAGCACCTACGGGAGAGGAGATGTGTCACGGGAGGGAGGGAGGCAACCAAAGGCCTTGGGTATGATTGCTCCTCCTTTTCCCCACTATATATAGGGCCAAGGGAGAGGGGGGAGGCGCAGCCTTGCCCCCTCCTCCAAGGAAGGGGTGCGGCTAAGGATGGGGAGGAGTCCATCCTCCCCAAGGCACCTCGGAGGTGCCTTCCCCCTTTAGGACTCTTCCCTCTCCAAGTTTCCTTGCGCATGGGCCTCTTGGGGCTGGTGCCCTTGGCCCATGTAGGCCAAGGCGCACCCCCTACAGCCCATGTGGCCCCCCGGGGCAGGTGGCCCCACCCGGTGGGCCCCCGGGACCCTTCCGGTGGTCCCGGTACAATACCGATGACCCCGAAACTTGTCCCGATGGCCGAAACAGGACTTCCTATATATAAATCTTTACCTCCGGACCATTCCGGAACTCCTCGTGACGTCCGGGATCTCATCCGGGACTCCGAACAACATTCGGTTACCACATGCAAGCTTCCTTTATAACCCTAGCGTCACCGAACCTTAAGTGTGTAGACCCTACGGGTTCGGGAGACATGCAGACATGACCGAGACGTTCTCCGGTCAATAACCAACAGCGGGATCTGGATACCCATGTTGGCTCCCACATGTTCCACGATGATCTCATCGGATGAAC
Organism: Triticum dicoccoides; assembly: GCF_002162155.2. NCBI lineage: Eukaryota > Viridiplantae > Streptophyta > Magnoliopsida > Poales > Poaceae > Triticum > Triticum dicoccoides. The sequence goes on from NC_041383.1 coordinate 599,793,212, forward strand.
CACGATGTCAAGGACTCAATCGATCCCGTATACAATTCCCTTTGTCTATCGGTATTTTACTTGCCCGAGATTCGATCGTCGGTATACCGATATCTTGTTCAATCTCGTTACCGGCAAGTCACTTTACTCGTTCCGTAACACATCATCCCGTGATCAACTCCTTGGTCACATTGCGCATATGATGATGTCCTACCGAGTGGGCCCAGAGATACCTCTCCGTTTACACGGAGTGACAAATCCCAGTCTCGATCCGCATAAAACAATAGATACTTTCGGAGATACCTGTAGTGCACCTTTATAGTCACCCAGTTACGTTGTGACGTTTGATACACTCAAAGCACTCCTACGGTATCCAGGAGTTACACGATCTCATGGTCGAAGGAAGAGATACTTGACATTGGCAAAGCTCTAGCAAATGAACTACACGATCTTTTGTGCTAGTCTTAAGATTGGGTCTTGTCCATCACATCATTCTCCTAATGATGTGATCCCGTTATCAACAACATCCAATGTCCATAGCCAGGAAACCATGACTATCTGTTGATCACAACGAGCTAGTCAACTAGAGGCTCACTAGGGACATATTGTGGTCTATGTATTCACACGTGTATTACGATTTCCGGATAATACAGTTATAGCATGAATAAAAGACAATTATCATGAACAAGGAAATATAATAATAATACTTTTATTATTGCCTCTAGGGCATATTTCCAACATGGCATAGTTCAAAACACATGTAGACATCAACCTCATAGGATGCACACATCAAACATGGCAAAAATGACAAATGAGTATGTTATAACAGTTTCAGCAGATTAACATCATGAAGCACTCTTGCAACGATGATTCAGGCATCAAGATGAGCATAAATGAACATGATGCAATGGAATGAGATGAAGTACTCCTTAAGACGAACAATTTGACCTATTACATGCGCAAAACGGAGCTACGGATGCGGAGATATGATGCGATGAACATGGCATGATTATGCAAAATATCCGGGACTTAGGCGAAATTTCAGGGTCAACCTCGTTTTCAGATCCAGATCGGGGCGCGGAAAGCAAGGGTGGCCGGAGCATCGCCGGAGATGGCCGCGGGAGGTCGAGGGCGGCACGGGGAGATGGCCCCGGACCGGATCCGGCCGGCGGCGGGCACGGTCGGCGACGCGCGGGGCCGGCGGACTCCTGGCGCAGCCGGCGGTGGTGGGTGCCGGCGAGGGGTGGCGGGGCACACCGGCGGCTCGGGGCCGGAGCAATGACGGGGCACGGGAGGCACGCGAGGGGGCGCAGGCCGCGAGGAGCTTGGGCTCCGGCGGGGACGAGCGACGGCGGGACGGCGGCGAGCGCCAGGACGACGAGGGGCCGCGGCCGGCGGTGGTGGAGAGGCGGG
>NC_041383.1:599795488-599802357 GCF_002162155.2 Triticum dicoccoides
GGGCATATTTATAGATTTTGGGAGCTAGGAGAGTCCAAATGAGGAGCGGTTTTCGGCCACGCGATCGTGATCAAACGACCGAGAGCATGGAGGGGAGTTAGATGGGTTTTGGGCCAGTTTGGAGGGGTGTTGGGCTGCAAAGAGAAAGGGGGGTTTTGGGTTACGTGGTTAACCGTTGGAGTATCAAACGGACTCCAAATGGCATGAAACTTGACAGGCGGTCTACCGGTGGTGTACCAAGGCCACTTGGCAAGCCTCGGGCCATTCCGAGAAAGTTTAACACCCGCTCACAACAAGAGACAAAAGGGGAACGCCGGAGGGCATAGGAGTGCCGGGATGCAAAACAGACAACAGGGAAAAGGCTTGGATGCATGAGACGAACACGTATGCAATGCAATTCAATGCACATGATGACATGATAAAATGCAACACGCAAGCAAATGACATGGCAAAGAAGGCAAAAAACTGGCAGACACCTGGCGCATCGAATCCGGGGAGTTACAACACTCCTCCACTAACAAGAGATCTCGTCCCGAGATCTTAGGACCGAGACGGAAGGGAAAAAGGATATGGTGAAACAAGAACTCAAGAGAAGAAGCAAAGAATCGCGAGCACACGAGAAGAAGAGATGAACGACGAGAATGACGAGAATCGAAAGCTCACGGAATCAGATCGACTAAGAAACCACTCCGGTTAAAACGAGATAAGAAACGAATAAGACTGAAAGGATTTAGGCAGCACTCCGGCTGAAAAGGGAAGGAAAAGAACACGAGCTTGAGAGGACGGAATGATACTTGATGAAGACATGACACAAAAACTCCGGAAAGAATTAAAAGAGTTGAATGAAAAGAACGAAGAAGAAAATGAAAACTTGTCCCACGAATGAAATAGAAAGCAACCTTAGAAGAAAAGATTGAATGGAGTTGTTGAGAAAATTCAACAACGAAAAGAATAAGCTTGTCGTGGACTTATGGATAACATCTCAGAAATTATGAGGTGATAACCAGCCGCAAACGGAAATGATTGGATAGCTGAGAAGAACGAAGAAATGCAAAACTCCACTTCAAAAGAATACGGAGAATTAATTGCACTTGAGATGCAAGAAGGAAGATACTAGAATTTCTCCAACAAAGAACCTTGATGAACTCTTGAAGAATGAGTTAACTCATGAAGAACCACCATAAAGAACTCCGGTAACAAAAGGATGACGAGATAAAATGAAGGATGAAAGAATAAGATGAGCCTTGCGATGATTTAGATGGGGTTTCCGACGAAATGTCCGAGGGAATTGAACTCAGGAAAAGAGAAGATGAAAACACTTGGAACTAGAATTTATTCATCAAGAACAAACTCCGAAGGAAAGGATTACTCACTTGGATGAAATAAGAATAAGATTTATTGTATGCTTATCCTTCATCAAATTAAATTGATGACAAGCAATAGATTTTGCATACTACTTATTCTTCTTGAAAAAGGATTGAGAAGTGACATATCGCAAACTTGAGAAGGTCTTCATGAACCACCGTAAGAATTCGAAAATGACTGATGAAAAAGAATGAATCACCGGGAAGAATTAGAAGAACAATTATGCTAGAGGGGATTTAGATGCAAAAGAACGAAGAGATAATGAGCTGATTAAAGAACACTTGAACGAAAGCACGGGATAATTGGGTAATGATAACTGGAATGATGGCCTCCGGTGAAAAGAAACGGAAAAACAACTCCTGACATACTCCGGATGGATAAAAAGAATATCTGAGAAATGGAATAATTTGAGAGGATAATATGAAGGTAGAACCACGAATCTCCGGGAGAACGGACAAAATTTAGAGGACAAACTCTTCTTCGATCTTCAAATGACGACGAGAAACACCACCAAAATTATTGAGGTACTCCAGGAGAATGAAAAGCGAAGACGTTGAGGCAACAATGAAAATGATTTGAATTGATCTTGGAAAAGATCTGACTGATGAAAATCATACTTACGTTAAACTTCAAAAAGGATTTGAGAATAGCTCCGGGAAAATTATAAGAGTCAGGTAAGATACTGGAAAAAGACCTGTGGGTTATGGCCCACCGAAGAGAGAACACCATTGAAAAGGATTGTTGAAGAGATAGGTGAAGCACCGGAACAATTGAAATATTTGAATGAGGTGACAACCTCGAATTAATTGGAACACAGACAAATCTTCTGAGATGTCTTGAACACTCCGGAAGGACAAATTGGCGAGAGGCGAACGAGCAGGGAAAACACTTCGAGGAAAAAGGATATGATCTACCGAAAACTTGAATCGAATCCACCGGAGAAGAAAAAGAGATGAAGAATGTCAAACGAGATGAGAATTCACCGGTTGAGATAATTTATGAAAGACTGAAGAGGTTCCGCACGAATGAGATAGATGGTCGAGAGAGAGTCAGACTCCGGGAAGAAGAGGGTGGGAGGGCGGGAAAACAAAAGCAACTTGAAACGGGAAATCGATGAATATCTTGAAGAGAAAACACCGGTTGAAAACATTGAGGCAAGAAAACAAAGACTTCACACGAGTAGGATGGATACTCGAATATGGACTCCGGTTCCGAGAAGGAAAAGGGGTGGGTGGGTGGGAAAGAAAACAACTGAGGATTGAACTCAATGATGAAGAGGCTCGAGTCGACTTGACGAGAAATGCACCGGATGAAAAGAGCTGAGAACCAACGATCGAAAAAACCAACTGCGTGATCCTAAAGAAAAATTTGAAGGGAAGAGGAGTAATTCAAAACACCTACATCAAGATTCCTTACCAGAGCGACGAAGGGGCTGGGGAGTAAAAAGAATTCCTACTCTCCGATATAACTAGACTCCGAAAACAGTTTTCTTCTAGACTCAACAACGGCCAAACTACACGATCAATCAAGGGGGCTCCTAGGGTCGGTCGAGGCTCTGATACCAACTTGTCACGCCCAATATGTGACCCTATCCAAAAGGAACTCGAAGGTCCCACCAAGGATAGACCCGCATATTGAAACGCTTTTGCAAGGTGGATATCATTACATCAACATTACATAATAGATGGGGATACATACATAAGGCATACAATGCCACACGAATACAACATCACAATACAAAAGAGCACCATCCGACTACGGATGAAACACAAACAGAAACTCAAACGACATCCACCCTGCTAGCCCAGGCTGCCGACCTGGAACCTATCCCCTGATCGAAGAAGAAGCAGAAGAAGAACTCCAAAACAGGCAAACATCGCTCTCGCGTCATGATCATCGCATAACCTGTACCTGCAACTGTTGTTGTAGTAACCTGTACCTGCAACTGTTGGTGGCTAACATACGCAAATAAGAGTGAGAAGAGAGCAAAAGGAACGATCGTGAAACTAGCAATGATCAAGAAGTGATCCTGAACTCCTACTTACGTCAAACATAACCCAGAAACCGTGTTCACTTCCCGGACTCCGCCGAAAAGAGACCATCACGGCTACACACACGGTTGATGCGTTTTAATTCGGATCTGGTGTCAAGTTATCTACAACCGGACATTAACAAATTCCCATCTGCCTATAACCGCAGGCACGGCTTTCGAAAGATTATACCCTGCAGGGGTGTCCCAACTTAGCCCATGATAAGCTCTCGCGATCAACGAAGGATATACCTTCTCCCAGGAAGACCCGATCAGACTCAGAATCCCGGTTTACAAGACTTTTCGACAATGGTAAAACAAGACCAGCAAAGCCGCCCGATGCGCCGACAAATCTCGATAGGAGCTGCACATATCTCGTTCTCAGGGCAACACCGGATGAGACTAGCTACGAGTAAAACCAACCCTCAAGTTGCCCCGAGGTGGCCCCGCAGGCATCTTAGTTCGTACCAACACTTAGACAAGCACTGGCCCGGGGGGGGGGGATAAAATAAAGATGACCCTCGGGTTGGCCGACCCAAGGGAAGGGTATAGGTGGTGGTGAGGCAAATGGTAAAACCAAGGTTGGGCCTTGCTGGAGGAGTTTTATTCAAAGCGAACTGTCAAGGGGGTCCCATAAATCATCCAACCGCGTAAGGAACGCAAAATCCGGGAACATAACACCGGTATGACGGAAACTAGGGCGGCAAGAGTGGAACAAAACACCAGGCATAAGGCCGAGTCTTCCACCCTTTACCAAGTATATAGATGCATTAATAATATAAGAGATATTGTGATATCCCAACCAAAATCCTGTCCACCATGGAGCAATCTTCAACTTCACCTGCAACTAGCAATGCTATAAGAGGGCTGAGCAAAGCGGTAACATAGTGAAGCAACGGTTTGCATAGGAAAGGTGTCAAAGGTTAGAGGTTCATGGCAATATGGGAGGCTTGATGAGCAAAAGATAGGTAACACAGCATAGCGATAGAACGAAGCAACTAGCATAGCAATGATAGTAGTGAGATCCAGGGTAGCGATCATCTTGCCTGAAATCCTGCAAGGAAGAAGAACGAGTCCATGAAGAAGATGAAGCCACGAAGACGAACCAAGCGTAGACGAACGAATCCTCACGATCGCAACGAAACAGGAACTATCGAGAAGAAGCACACAACATAGTAAACACACCACACATATACAAGAGATGATTCACAAAAAAGTATGATGCATGACAAGGCTACATGAAGCTACTCATGGCAAGAGATGATGCAAACAAGAGCAACACATCAAGGGAAGTTTAAATGAGGCCGGGAACAACATATAACAATTCCGGTAAGTCCTCATATGCATATTTCGAAATTGGTCCAGATCTGAATAAACCTTATGTTCAAGTTGTTAAACAGCAAGTTAAGATGCACAAAGATGATCTACACGAGATTCTAGTCAAGTTACATATAAAGTTCATTTAGTTCGGAGCTACGGCCTAGAAGATATGAGCAAAACAAGTTAAACATGGCATTGATGCAAAATGCATACAAACATCAAGCAAACAGCTCAAAACATGGATGCAACATGATAATATGAAGCTACATGCAATTTTAAGCAAGTTTCATATAGAGCACACTCAAAACGGAGCAACAGTTCAACACACACACACACTATACAAGTCATAGCAACAATCTGTCCAAAACAGCAACTAGGCATATTGCAAGCATCAAAACAACATGCTACAGATGAGAACAAAAGGCATGGGCATGATGTACAGGTAAAGCATAACAAAACATGAACACTGAGCTATCTCCAGAAATCACTAGAACATGCTCAAACACACATGGCAAGATTGCAAATAATAACAGTTCAGACTTTGCAGAAAATAACATCATGTTGCAATGTTTAGAGCTATCAAACAACATGTTACAGGAACTTATCATGGCAAATAAAGGCATGGCATGAATCTACTAAATGTATAGAACAAAAGTTCCTTACTGACTATGAGCAAAAAAGGATCAGAAAATATGATGGCACCCACGTAAACATGGCAAGTTATAATACAGATTCATACATGGCAGGAACAGAATTATGAAGACATGTTGATGAGCTTGTGCAACTCTCTACAGGGCAAAACATGGCATGGAAAGGCAACCAACAGTAAGAAGAAATGATTATGAAGCTAAGCATGGCAATAGAAAGTCCATAGGGTGCATGGAACACTAGCAACAATCATGGCAACAACTGAACTCAATGTTAACAGGCTGACAACAACATTATTTAGCAACTTTGGGGCAAGATATGAACAAGCTACAGCAAGCTATAAGTGCAACCAGGGGCATGAATAGATAGAGCATGATATGTAGAACTAAACACCATTAGTGAACTTCTCCAGATTATGCATAGAATGACTAGTAGCAGCAGGTTTACATAGCATCACGAAATAACAGATTCAGCCTAGCAAAACAGTAACAAGTACCCTACTTAATAAGCTCGAATCACTCACCACAAGTCATTGCATGACAAGATAAGTATAGCATCAGCAAGAAGACATGTTTATGAAACAAACCAAGTCAAGAACAAGTCCATAGCATGCAAGGATCAACTACATCAACCTTGGCAAAATTGAATAACATGTAAAAAATCCGCCAGGAAACATTTTGGGGCAAATGTAGAGCACGAAAATGACATGATAGGCTACTCCATAATTGCAAACAGGGGCATGAACGGCTAGATAATAACCATATGTTCAAAACATCCTTACTGAAGTATCTCAAAATATGCATGGATCTCTCTGTAGCATCAAGTTTATATGGCATCAAAATAACAGCAGAATAGGGACTAAAATCAGCAATATCACAAAGCCTAGTTTGCATGCTTGTGCTAGTCACCACATTGATCACAGAAATGCATGGTAAGCACCTCTGTATAGATGGCATGGCATAGTTCAAAACACATGTAGACATCAACCTCATAGGATGCACACATCAAACATGGCAAAAATGACAAATGAGCATGTTATAACAGTTTCAGCAGATTAACATCATGAAGCACTCTTGCAGCGATGATTCAGGCATCAGGATGAGCTCAACTGAACATGATGCAATGGAATGAAATGAAGTACTCGTTGAGCCGAACAATTTGACATATTACACGCACAAAACGGAGCTACGGATGCAGAGATATGATGCGATGAACATGGCATGATTATGCAAAATATCCGGGAATTTGGCGAAATTTCAGGGTCAACCTCGTTTTCAGATCCAGATCGGGGCGCGGAAAGCGAGGGTGGCCGGAGCATCGCCGGAGATGGCCGCGGGAGGTCAAGGGCGGCACCGGGAGATGGCCCCGGACCGGATCCGGCCGGCGGCGGGCACGGTCGGCGACGCGCGGGGCCGGCGGACTCCTGGCGCAGCCGGCGGCGGCGGGTGCCGGCGAGGGGCAGCGGGGCACACCGGCGGCGCGGGGCCGGAGCGATGACGGGGCGCGA
>NC_041383.1:599802598-599813450 GCF_002162155.2 Triticum dicoccoides
CGTGACGGCGGCAAGGGGGCTGGACATGTCCGGCGGCGGAGCGGACATGTCCGGCGCAGTGAGGGAGGAGACGGCTAGGGTTTCGGGGGGATTTGATCCGCGAATTTGGACGGAGAGGGCATATTTATAGATTTTGGGAGCTAGGAGAGTCCAAATGAGGAGCGGTTTTCGGCCACGCGATCGTGATCGAACGATCGAGAGCATGGAGGGGAGTTAGATGGGTTTTGAGCCAATTTGGAGGGGTGTTGGGCTGCAAAGAGAAAGGGGGGTTTCGGGCTACGCGGTTAACCGGGAGTATCAAACGGACTCCAAATGGCACGAAACTTGACAGGCGGTCTACCGGTGGTGTATCAAGGCCACTTGGCAAGCCTCGGGCCATTCCGAGAAAGTTTAACACCAGCTCACAACAAGAGACAAAAGGGGAACGCCGGAGGGCATAGGAGTGCCGGGTTGCAAAACGGACAACGGGGAAAAGGCTCGGATGCATGAGACGAACACGAATGCAATGCAATGCAATGCACATGATGACATGATAAAATGCAACACGCAAGCAAATGACTTGGCAAAGAAGGCGAAAAACTGGCAGACACCTGGCGCATCGAATCCGGGGCATTACGGAATGACAGGCGGGGCCCACCAAATGGGCTGCCCCACAAGTCAGCGAGACCCAGCCAGGAGCCACGGAGTGAGCAAGAGCGAGCGAAACGAGTAACTATTCATTCCAGCAGTGCCAGCTCCAGATCCGACGGCCCAGGTTCATCCATATCTCAATCCGACGCCCAGAATCGCATCAAGCAAACCGATCCGACGGCCGAAAGTGCCTGATCGCTGTGAGAGCCCGGGAGTGACTGCCATCCTTATTTCTGGATATATAGCCTGCATTAAAAACTGAAAAATATTATTTTATGTAAGAGTGCACAAAAGCTCGTCGAACACATGCATTGCATGAGCTTTTCTTAAATAAAGGTTATGCATGTTCAGCTAGTTCTCGCACAGCAGCGATTCATATTTACGATGCCAATTATGAACCTTGACGATGGTTGCACGCAACATCCCTTTATGAACCTTGACGATGGTTGCAGCGCTGATCGTGTATGTCGATTATATCCAGTGCCTCATAGATTTTACAGCCGGGTGTAACACTTCACGCACATGCACAGTTCGGTTATTCAGCATCATAAATATCACGAATGGATGACGACCCCTTTCTCCTGAATTAATACCTTATAGAGCATCTGTAATAGGCGTGCTAAAAGACGCGCCCGCGCGGTAAAATTGTTTTTTAGCACGTGTCGACCGGTTTCACGCGCTCCAGCGGTGGCAGGAAACGATCGCACACGCGGGAGAAAAGGCGGCAGCTCGCGCGCTAGATTTGGCGCGCCGCTTTGCGCGCGCCTATAAAACGGCAGCGCCATCTGCCGCTCTCTCTCGCCCTCTCCACCGATTTTCCTCCTCGCCGCCGACACGCCACCACCGCGCCACCATGCTGCCTCGCCGCCGGGGAGGTTCAGGCTAGCGCGGCGTCCACGTGCGCCCGTCCGGCACCTACTCCGCCTCGATTCAGTCGGGCGGCGGCGTGCACCTCGGCCTCGGAACCTTCGACACCGCCCAGGATGGCGTCCGGGCGTACGACGCTGCGGCGTGGCGCCTCCGGCGGTCCCGTTGGGACATGAACTTTACCGACGTGTTGACGCGGGAGCGGGCACAAGAGTTCGCGCCTTTCCCGCGGCTTACCACTGACGAGGATCGTCACAAACACCAGAGGCGGGAGCGCCGTCTTAGTCTGGCCGAGATGGACGAGGAAGCCATGGCGGTGTGGAGGCAACGCTTCCCGCAAGACATCATTAACGAAGAACAGTTCTTCACCGAGAGGAGGGCGGAGAGGGAGGAGAGGAGGAAGGAGCGAGCCGCCTATTGCAAGGACAAGCGAACGCGGAAGGCGGTCGCTAAATACAACATGGCGCTAGGTGATGCGTTGTCCCGGGACTCCCGCGAGCGGTTCCTTGACGCCTATGCTCAGACGCCGGAGGAGGACATCACCGAGGCAGAGTCCGAGTCGAAGAAAGAGTAGCAGTAGTTTTTATTTTGTATCATAGAAGCAGGTTATGTGGACGTAGTAGAACTATATATCGTTGGAGAAGCCAGTTTTATTTTGTATCGTAGAAGCAGGCTATGTGGACATAGTAGAACTATATATCGTTGGAGAAGCCAGTTTTATTTTGTATCGTAGAAGCAGACTATGTGGACGTAGTAGAACTATATATCGTTGGAGAAGTCTAGATGTACGCATTTTGTATCGTAGAAGTAGACTATGTGCCGAACTATTTTTTACGCGCTGCTAGAGCGGCGCGCGCATGCTACATTTTAGCGCGGCTGTTGGAGCCAATGTTGCAGGCCGCGTAAAACCAGGCGAAGCGCACACGGCAAAGTAGTTTTTAACGCGGCGCGTGTTGCGCGCCTGTTGGAGATGCTCTTAGCGTACCCAAGAGCTGAAATGTGCTGGTGGTCTGTTGCTACTCATCCCTATGACTTTATTTATAAAATCGGACGTATCTTTTCTCTAAAAACAGAGCTGAAATCAAAGGGCATGGCATGTCCTTTGAGAGGATAAATGAAGGTCTGCACTCGATGCAAAGTGACCACGGGGTGCGCATCCCTTAGCTCGGACTCTTGAAAGGCCAAACCCTAGCAAAATCTGTGTAGTGAAAGGGGAGAGAGTAATTGGACTGGAAGATAAAGCACCTCAATATATTCTTGAATCATACATGCAAGACGCGTGGTGTGAAAAAGGGGCGGTATTTGTAAATTTGCATGAAACAATAACTGGTCTTAGCCAATGGTTTATACCAACTGTTAAATCTAAACACCCGCCGCCGAGAAAGCAAGGAAGCAAAGCCTGAGCACCCCCCGCTAGCGTGCCTAATTGGTCGCACAAGAAACAAGGCGACCTCGCTAAACTGCCTCCCGCCGATACTACTCTCCGTCCCTTCCACCCACGGCATATCGGCTGCCATGGTTAAGCGGTGCCTCCCCCTAGAGGCCAAGCCTGACGTCATGAACCAGGTACCCGTGCCTCCTCTCCACTTCGGCTAGGGCTTTTGCTTCGTCATCTCCTCTGTTGGGGAACGTAGTAATTTAAAGAATTTCCTACGCACACGCAAGATCATGGTGATGCATAGCAACGAGAGGGAAGAGTGTGTCCACGTACCCTCGTAGACCGAAAGCGGAAGCGTTAGAACAACCCGTTTGATGTAGTCGTACGTCTTCACGGCCCGACCGATCAAGCACAGAAACTACAACACCTCCGAGTTCTAGCACACGTTCAGCTCGATGACGTCCTTCGAAATCCGATCCAGCCGAGTGTCGAGGGAGAGTTCCGTCAGCACGACGGCGTGGTGACGATTTTGATGTTCTACAGTCGCAGGGCTTCGCTTAAGCACCGCTACAATATTATCGAGGAGGACTATGGTGGAGGGGGGCACCGCACACGGCTAAGAGATCCAAGGGATCAATTATGGTTATGTCTAGAGGTGCCCTCCTGCCCCCGTATATAAAGGAGCCAGGGGGAGGGGTTCGGCCGGCCAGGAGGGGCGCGCCAGGAGGAGTCCTCCTCCCACCGGGAGTAGGACTCCCCCCCTTCCTTGTTGGAGTAGGAGAGAAGGAAAGAGGGGGAGAGGAGGAAGGAAAAGGGGGCTGCACCCCTTGTCCAATTCGGACCAGAGGGGAGCTGCGCGCCTCCTTCCTTTCGGCCTCTCTCCTCTATTCCCATATGGCCCAATAAGGCCCATATACTCCCCGACGAATTCCCGTAACTCTCTGGTACTCCAAAAAATACCCGAATCACTCGGAACCTTTCCGAACTCCGAATATAGTCGTCCAATATATCGATATTTACGTCTCGACCATTTCGAGACTCCTCGTCATGTCCCCGATCTCATCCGGGACTCCGAACTCCTTCGGTACATCAAAACTCATAAACTCATAATATAACTATCATCGAAACCTTAAGCGTGCGGACCCTACGGGTTCGAGAACAATGTAGACATGACCGAAACAAATTTCCGGTCAATAACCAAATAGCGGAACCTGGATGCTCATATTGGCTCCCACATATTCTATGAAGATCTTTATCAGTCAGACCGCATAACAACATACGTTGTTCCCTTTGTCATCGGTATGTTACTTGCCCGAGATTCGATCGTCGGTATCTCAATACCTAGTTCAATCTCGTTACCGGCAAGTCTCTTTACTCGTTCCATAATACATCATCCCGCAACTAATTCATTAGTTGCAATGCTTGCAAGGCTTAAGTGATGTGCATTACCGAGTGGGCCCAGAGATACCTCTCCGACAATCGGAGTGACAAATCCTAATATCGAAATACGCCAACCCAACAAGTACCTTCGGAGACACCTGTAGAGCACATTTATAATCACCCAGTTACATTGTGACGTTTGGTAGCACACAAAGTGTTCCTCCGGTAAACGGGAGTTGCATAATCTCATAGTCGTAGGAACATGTATAAGTCATGAAGAAAGCAACAGCAACATACTAAACGATCGGGTGCTATGCTAACGGAGTGGGTCATGTCAATCACATCATTCTCCTAATGATGTGACCCCGTTAATCAAATGACAACTCATGTCTATGGCTAGGAAACGTAACCATCTTTGATTCAACGAGCTAGTCAAGTAGAGGCATACTAGTGACACTATGTTTGTCTATGTATTCACGCATGTATTATGTTTCTGGTTAATACAATTCTAGCATGAATAATAAACATTTATCATGAAATAAGGAAATAAATAATAACTTTACTATTGCCTCTAGGGCATATTTCCTTTAGTCTCCCACTTGCACTTGAGTCAATAATCTAGTTCACATCGCCATGTGATTTAACACCAATATTCACATCTGTATGTGATTAATACCCATAGTTCACATCATCATGTGATCAACACCCAAAGGGTTTACTAGAGTCAATAACCTAGTTCACATCGCTATGTGATTAACACCCAAAGAGTACTAAGGTACGATCATGTTTTGCTCGTGAGAGAAGTTTAGTCAAGGAGTCTGTCATATTCAGAGCCGTATGTATTTTGCAAATATTCTATGTCTACAATGCTTTGCACGGATCTACTCTAGCTAATTGCTCCCACTTTCAATATGTATCCAGAATGAGACTTAGAGTCATCTGGATTGGTGTAAAAGCTTGCATCGATGTAACTCTTTACAACGAACTCTTTTATCACCTCCATAATCGAAAAACATCTCCTTAGTCCTCACTAAGGATATTCTTGACCACTGTCCAGTGATCTACTCTTAGATCAAAATTGTATACCTTTGCCAAACTCAGAGCAAGGTATACAATAGGTCTGGTACACAGCATAGCATATTTTATGGAACCTATGACTGAAGCATAGGGAATGACTTTTCATTCTCTTTCCATTTTCTGCCATGGTCGGGTTTTGAGTCTTACTCAACTTCATACCTTTGCATCACAGGCAAGAACTCTTTTTTTGACTGTTCCATTTTGAACTACTTCAAAATCTTGTCAAGGTATGTACTAATTGAAAATCTTATCAAGCGTCTTGATCTATCTCAATAGATCTTGATACTCAATGTGTAAGCAGCTTCACCAAGGTCTTTCTTTGAAAAATTCCTTTCAAACACTCCTTTATGCTTTCCAGAAAATTCTACATCATTTCCGATCAACAATATGTCATTCACATATACTTATCAGAAAGGCTGTAGTGCTCCCACTCACTTTCTTGTAAATACAGGCCTTTCCAAAAGTCTGTATAAAACCATATGCTTTGATCAACTCATCAAAGCGTATATTCCAACTCCGAGATGCTTGCACCAGTCCATCGATGTATCGCTGGAGCTTGCATATTTTTTGTTAGCACCTTCAGGATTAACAAAACCTTCTAGTTGCATCATATACAACTCTTCTTTAAAAAAATCCATTAAGGAATGCAGTTTTGACATCCATTTGCCAGATTTCATAAAATGTGGCAATTGCTAACATGATTCGAACAGAATTTAAGCATCGATACGAGTGAGAAAATCTCATTGTATTCAACACCTTGATCTTGTCGAAAAACCTTTTGCGACAAGTTGAGCTTTGTAGATAGTAAAACTACTATCAGTGTCTGTCTTCCTCTTGAAGATCCATTTATTTAACATGGCTTGCTGATCATCGAGCAAGTCAATCAAAGTCCATACTTTGTTCTCATACATAGATCATATCTCAGATTTTATGGCCTCAAGCCATTTCACGGAATGTGGGCTCATCATCGCTTCCTCATAGTTCGTAAGTTCATCATGGTCCAGTAACATGACTTCCAGAATAGGATTACCGTACCACTCTGGTGCGGACCGTACTCTAGAAGACCTACGAGGTTCGGTAGTAACTTGATCTGAAGCTTCATGATCATCATCATTAGCTTCCTCACTAATTGGTGTAGGAATCACATGAGCTGATTTCTGTGATGAACTACCTTCCAACAAGGGAGCAGGTACAGTTACCTCATCAAGTTCTACTTCCCTCCCACTCACTTCTTTCGAGAGAAACTCCTTCTCTATAAAGGATCCATTCTTAGCAACAATGACTTTTGCCTTCGGATCTGTGATAGAAGGTGTACCCAACAATTTCCTTTGGGTATTCTATGAAGACGCACTTCTCCGATTTGGGTTTAAGCTTATCTGGTTGAAACTTTTTCACATAAGCATCGCAGCCCCAAACTTTAAGAAACGACAACTTTGGTTTCTTGCCAAACCACAGTTCGTAAGGCGTCGTCTCAACGGATTTTGATGGTGCCCTTTTTAAAGTGAATGCAACTGTCTCTAATGCATAACCCCAAAACGATAGTGGTAAACCAATAACAGACATCATAGGTCGCACAATATCCAATAAAGTGCGGTTACGACGTTCAGACACACCATAACGTTGTGGTGTTTCCAGGTGGTGTGAACTATGAAACTATTCCACATTGTTTTATATGAAGGCCAAACTCGTAACTCAAATATTCTCCTCCACGATCAGATCGTAGAAACTTTATTTTCTTGTTATGATGATTCTCCACTTCACTCTGAAATTCTTTGAACTTTTCAAATGTTTCAGACTTGTGTTTCATTAAGTAGATATACCCATATCTGCTCAAATCATCTGTGAAGGTCAGAAAATAACGATACTTGCCACGAGCATCGACACTCATTGGATCACATACATCGGTATGTATTATTTCCAATAAGTCAATAGCTCATTCCATTGTTCCGGAGAACAGAGTTTTAGTCATCTTGCCCAAAAGGCACGGTTCGCAAGCATCAAATGATTCATAACCAAGTGATTCCAAAAATCCATCTTTATGGAGTTTCTTCACGCGCTTTACACCGATATGACCTAAACGGCAGTGCCACAAATATGTTGCACTATCATTATCAACTTTGCATCTTTTGGCATCAATATTATGGATATGTGTATCACTATGATCGAGATCCAACAAACCATTTTCATTGGGTGTATGACCATTGAAGGTTTTATTCATTTAAACAGAACAACAATTATTCTCTGACTTTAAATGAATAACCGTATTGCAATAAACATGATCAAATCATATTCATGCTCAACGCAAATGCCAAATAACATTTATTTAGGTTTAACACTAATCCCAAAAGTATAGGGAGTGTACGATGATGATCATATCAATCTTGGAACCACTTCCAACACACATCATCACTTCACTCTCAACTAGTCTCTGTTTATTCTGTAACTCCTGTTTCGAGTTACTAATTTTTAGCAATCGAACAAGTATCAAATACTCAGGGGCTACTATAAACACTAGTAAGGTACAAATCAATAACCTGTATATCAAATATACCTTTGTCCACATTGCCATCCTTCTTATCCACCAAATATTCAGGGTATTTCCGCTTCCAGTGACCATTTCCTTTGCAGTGTAAGCACTCAGTTTCAGGCTTTGGTCTAGCTTTGGGATTCTTCGCGGGAGTGACAACTTGCTTGTCATTCTACTTGAAGTTCCCTTTCTTTCCCTTTGCCCTTTCTTGAAACTAGTGGTCTTGTCAATCATCAACACTTGATGCTCTTTCTTGATTTCTACCTTCGTCGATTTCAGCATCACGAAGAGCTCGGGAATCGTTTACGTCATCCCTTGCATTTATAGTTCATCACGAAGTTCCAGTAACTTGGTGATGGTCACTAGAGAACTCTGCCAATCACTATCTTATCTAGAATATTAACTCCCACTTGATTCAAGTGATTGTAGTACTCAGACAATCTAAGTACTTTCTCACTAGTTGAGCAATTCTCCTCCATCTTTTAGCTATAGAACTTGTTGGAGACTTCATATCTCTCAACTCGGGTATTTGCTTGAAATATTAACTTCAACTCCTGGAACATCTCATATGGTCCATGACGTTCAAAACGTCTTTGAAATCCCGATTCTAAGCCGTTAAGCATGGTGCACTTAACTATCAAGTAGTCATCATATTGAGCTAGCCAAACGTTCATAACGTCTGCATCTGCTCCTGCAATAGGTCTATCACCTAGCGGTGCATCAAGAACATAATTCTTCTATGCAACAATGAGGATAAACCTCAGATCACGGATCCAATCCTCATCATTTCTACTAACATCTTTCAACACAATTTTCTCTAGGAACATATCAAAATAAACATATGAAAGCAACAACGCAAGCTATTGATTTAGAACATAATTTGCAAAATACTACCAGGACTAAGTTCATGATAAATTAAAGTTCAATTAATCATATTACTTAAGAACTCCCACTTAGATAGACATCCCTCTAATCCTCTAAGTGATCACGTGATCCAAATCAACTAAACCATGTCCGATCATCACGTGAGATGGAGTAGTTTCAATGGTGAACATCACTATGTTGATCATATCTACTATATGATTCACGCTCGACCTTTCGGTCTCCGTGTTCCGAGGCCATATCTGTTATATGCTAGGCTCGTCAAGTTTAACCTGAGTATTCCGCGTGTGCAACTGTTTTGCACCCATTGTATTTGAACGTAGATCCTATCACACCCGATCATCACGTGGTGTCTCAGCACGAAGAACTTTCGCAACGGTGCATACTCAGGGAGAACACTTCTTGATAATTTAGCGAGGGATCATCTTAAAATGCTACCGTCAATCAAAGCAAGATAAGATGCATAAAACATAAACATCACATGCAATCAATATAAGTGATATGATATGGCCATCATCATCTTGTGCTTGTGATCTCCATCTCCGAAGCACCGTCGTGATCACCATCGTCACCGGCGCGACACCTTGATCTCCATCGTAGCATCGTTGTCATTACGCCATCTATTACTTCTACGACTATCGCTACCGCTTAGTGATAAAGTAAAGCAATTACAGGGCGTTTGCATTTTATACAATAAAGCGACAACCATATGGCTCCTGCCAGTTGCCGATAACTTCGGTTACAAAACATGATCATCTCATACAATAAAATATAGCATCACGTCTTGACCATATCACATCACAACATGCCCTGCAAAAACAAGTTAGACGTCCTCTACTTTGTTGTTGCAAGTTTTACGTGGCTGCTACGGGCTTAGCAAGAAATGTTCTTACCTACGCATCAAAACCACAACGATAGTTTGTCAAGTTGGTGCTGTTTTAACCTTCGCAAGGACCGGGCGTAGCCACACTCGGTTCAACTAAAGTTGGAGAAACTGACACCCGCCAGCCACCTATGTGCAAAGCACGTCGGTAGAACCAGTCTCGCGTAAGCGTACGCGTAATGTCGGTCCGGGCCGCTTTATCCAACAATACCGCCGAACCAAAGTATGACATGCTAGTAAGAAGTATGACTTGTATCGCCCACAACTCACTTGTGTTCTACTCGTGCATATAACATCAACGCATAAAACCTGGCTCGGATGCCATTGTTGGGGAACGTAGTAATTTCAAAATTTTCCTACGCACACGCAAGATCATGGTTATGCATAGCAACGAGAGGGAAGAGTGTGTCCATGTACCCTCATAGACCGAAAGCGGAAGCGTTAGAACAACGCGGTTGATGTAGTCGTACGTCTTCATGGCCCGACCGATCAAGCACCGAAACTACGACACCTCCGAGTTCTAGCACACGTTCAGCTCGATGACGTCCTTCGAACTTCGATCCAGCCGAGTGTCGAGGGAGAGTTCCGTCAGCACGACGGCGTGGTAACGATCTTGATGTTCTACCGTCACAGGGCTTCGCTTAAGCACCGCTACAATATTATCAAGGAGGACTATGGTGGAGGGGGGCACCGCATACGGCTAAGAGATCCAAGGGATCAATTGTGGTTATGTCTAGAGGTGCCCCCCTGCCCCCGTATATAAAGGAGCTAGGGGGAGGGGTTCGGTCGTGTCACACCCTAGCTAGTCATGCATTAGAGTGTTGCATCATGTTTATTCTTTCATCAGAAACTTGAAATGGGGATGACAGAACCCCCAGTCCCCTCTGAAACCAACTAGGGTTACTAAAATAATTTTTCAATGAACCTGAAATGCCCTTCTAAAATGCCCATCATTTTTGTCTTGGTTCAGAACCTCTGCCAAAAATGGTGCACATTTTCCTAGGCCATCCTAGGGTTTTTGAATTAAATCATAAATATTTGAATTTGGGCATTTAAAATAATATAAAATATTTAAATGCTCAAATATCTCCAAACTAAAATGTTTCATGTTGGAAATAATCCAACTATGGGCCAGGAATAGTTTGGTGATTTTTGAACTTGCCTAGGTATTTTATTAAATTCAACAAAGTTGCAGATATATTAAATAAAAACAGAAACAGAAAAAAAA
>NC_041383.1:599813629-599820251 GCF_002162155.2 Triticum dicoccoides
TGCTCTCTCCCTCTCTCTCTCACGGCCGAACACCACCGTCGCCGCCGTTCGCTATAGCCGCCGTCTCCGACCACCCCTCGCTCCCCCGACTAGCTCAGGAGCTCCGCCTCGACTCCCTCTTCCTCCCCACCGCTCCACAGGTCCCCGGAAGCCCTGCATCGCCGCCACGTCGCCGTTCCCCTCTTCGGGTTCCGACCACCGTCGCTGTCGATTCGCCGTCTCCAGCGCGTCCCCGAGCCCACTTCGACGCCCACTGCGACCGCGGTGAGCTACGCCACCGTTTCCCCCTCTCCTCCCCCTCGTTTCCCCACCGTAGCCTCCTCCCCACCACGGCCGAACCTCCGCCGTCGCCGAGCTCGTCGTCGACGCAGCTCCGGTGACCATTTGGTCACCCCGGCGAGTCCAACGAGTTCGCAAGACCCCGTAGAGCATCCCTAGCGCCTCGCTTCGCTCGACTTCGAGCTCCAACCCCGTTCCCGTGCACGACCGAACCCCGACGGCCGCAGCCGAGCTCGCCGCCGTCGACTTCGGCCACCCCGACCCCAACGGACTCCGCCAAGAGCTGCGGTTTGTCCTCAGCTCCACTCCGGTGGTCTCCGCGGCCCCTCTGGTGGCCGAAATGGCCAAAACCACTCCCGCCGCCGCGTCGGGCTCGCCGGCGGCTAAACGCCGGCAGCCGACTTTGACTTTGACCATGGATGGGCCCTGGTTGACTCCCCTGAGTCAATGACAGGTGGGGCCCAGCCCTGTTAATTAAACAGGATTAGTTTTAATTAAATTTTAATTAAAATAATCACCCTGACATGCGGGACCCACTGCCAGGTTTGACCCAGACCTGTTCCGTTGACCTGCTGACGTCACACTGACGTCAGGCTGACGCAGTAATTGATTTTCTGAATTTAAATTAAATCAGGAAATTCCAGAATATTATTTAAACTTCAAAAATTCATAACTTTTATTCTGTAGCTCCAAATTGGACAAATTATATATGAAAAATGATCAGAAAAATCCAATCTATCCATCTGTACTATTTTCATGCATGATCAAACAAGTTAAATTGATGTTTTAAGCAGAACAAGGAAAAGCACTTTAAAAGGCCATATTTGAATTTGAAATTTGAATCCTTGATTCAAATTTGTTCAAACCCTTCTGGTTTTAGTTGCATTAGCCCAATACACTCATTTTGCCATGTCTCATGCATGCATCATATTGTTGCATACTGTTTGGTAATGTTTGTGTATCGGTGCTCTCTGCGGCAGGTTCTGTCTCCGAGGAGTACCATGATTACCCTAACGAAGAACCGTATCAGTGCATCGAACCATCAGGCAAGCAACCAACCATTTGATCATATCGATACAATCCCATGTTCTCGCTCCCGCTCTCTTTTACTGCATTAAGACAACGCGATTCAAACTGCTGTGTGCTACGGTAGTTGAACCCATTTCCTCTGCATGACCTGTCATTGCCACAGTAACTAGATGAAACTCACTAGCATGTGTAGGAGTTGATTGAGCCATATGTATGTGTTGTTCCTACCTTGCTATGCCTGCTATGCTTAGAGTCATGTCAGGTCTGGTTCATCTGGGTGATGGGCTAGAGTGAAATGATTATGTCGGTAATGAGAGTGGTGTGGTGAACACGATTTGGTAAAGGTATCGATGAGAGGCCATGTAGGAGTACATGGTGGGTTGTTTCATTGAAGCCGACCTTAAGCACTGAGATCTGTATGCGTGATTTAAGATACAGCTACTACCATGCATTGGGCCCTGAAATATGACCCCGCTCGACTTCTTATTCACCCTAGCTCTCTGTCCAGGAGTTGCAAGTAGTTTCTGGTGTTTGTAGCCTACTGGAGGCCGTGGACAGCGCTGACCGTAGGGGTGGGCTGTGATGCGGTAGGTACGTGGCCGGGTGTACCGAATACCCGTTAGGTATCTCGGGAACCCTGTTCACATCGTTCGGGGCCGTATGGGAAACCTCGGCCGGACTCCCTGCGGATGGAACCTGAATAGGCGATAAACCTGGACTAGAGGCTTAAGTGTTTAGGTAGGTCGTGGTCTACACCCACGTCGGCTTTCGCTTGAAGTCTGCCGAGCACATGTCGTGTGCAGACGCTAAATGGTGGAAACATGTATGAAGAAGTACACCCCTGCATGGTTATCATAATCTATTCGAATAGCCGCGTCCGCGGTAAAGGACTACTTGGTTGCCTATACAGTTCATAGACAAGTAAATGGAAACTGTTAAAAGCCTCAAGATAAGTGTGAGTGCCGAGGATGGCTCTTCCGTAGGAAGACGGAGGTGGATCCTCGGTAGTGTATTGAAGTGGTGAGTAGTGGACTCGTGTGCGCAAAACCATTTCAAGTTGGAGTATCGTAGGATAGTCTAGCCAAGAGTCAAAGCTGGCTTGCTGCAATAACTCCACCAACCCTTCTTGATACTAAGCATGTATGTAGGATCTGATGTAAGCCTTGCTGAGTACCTTTGTACTCATGTTGCTATAATTTACATTTTTACAGAAGACGCTGCAACCCCTTCTGATGGGTTCTATGTAGACGTTGACATCAACGAGTAGGCTAAAGACCCAGGTGGTGACCCTGAGCTTGTGAAGGACCTTGTAGTATAGCTAGGCTTCCCAAGCCTCTTTTATTTTACTAGTTGTCTGTACTCAGACAAGTTACTTCCGCTGCTGGTTTGTATGACTGTATGACTTGTATGTTGGGTCGTGAGACCCGTACCTTTGTGTATGTCATGTATGGCTCTATGAGCCTTAAATAAAGTACTTGTGTCGTAGAGTCATGTTGTGATGCTTCGTTGTATTTGCACATATCGAGCATATTGTGTGTATGGTTGAAATGCTTGGTATGTGTGGGATCTGACTATCTAGTTGTTTATCTTTAGTAGCCTCTCTTACCGGGAAATGTCTCCTAGTGTTACCGCTGAGCCATGGTAGCTTGCTACTGCTCTGGAACACTTAGGCTGGCCGGCATGTGTCCTTCTTCGTTCCTGTGTCTGTCCCTTCGGGGAAATGTCACGCTTTGAGTACCGGAGTCCTGTTAGCCCGCTACAGCCCGGTTTACTGGAGTCCTGCTAGCCCAGTGCTACAGCCCGGACCCACTTGCTGATGACCGACACGTTCGAAGCTGGGTCATGGATGCCTGTCCCTGTAAGTCTGTGCCACTTTGGGTTTACGACTAGTCATGTCAGCCCGGGCTCTTTATCATATGGATGCTAGCGACACTTTCATATACGCGAGCCAAAAAGCGCAAACGGTCCCGGGAAAAGGTAAGACGACACCCGTGGGGATACCGTGCGTGAGGCCGCAAAGTGATATGAGGTGTTACCAGCTAGATCGATGTGACATCGAGTCGGGGTCCTGACAGCGTTGGTAGCTTTAGTTGCATTAGCCCAACACACTCATATTGCCATGTTTCATGCATGCATCATATTGTTGCACATTGTTTGGTGATGCCTGTGTATCGTTATCCTTTACGACAGGATCTGTCCCCGAGGAGTACCGTGACTACCCTAACGAAGAACCGTATCCGTGCATCGAACCATCAGGCAAGCAACCAACCATTTGATCATATCGATACAATCCCATGTTCTCGCTCCTGCTCTCTTTTACTGCATTAAGACAACGCGATTCAAACTGCTGTGTGCTACGGTAGTTGAACCCATTTCCTCTGCATGACCTGTCATTGCCACAGTAACTAGATGAAACCCACTAGCATGTGTAGGAGTTGATTGAGCCATATGTATGTGTTGTTCCTACCTTGCTATGCCTGCTATGCTTAGAGTCGTGTCAGGTCTGGTTCATCTGGGTGATGGGCTAGAGCGAAATGATTATGTCGGTAATGAGAGTGGTGTGGTGAACACGATTTGGTAAAGGTATCGATGAGAGGCCATGTAGGAGTACATGGTGGGTTGTTTCATTGAAGCCGACCTTAAGCACTGAGATCTGTATGTGTGATTTAAGAATCAGCTACTACCATGCATTGGGCCCGAAACCAATGGACCCTCTCGACTTCTTATTCACCCTAGTTCTCCGTCCAGGAGTTGCAAGTAGTTTCTGGTGTTTGTAGCCTACTGGAGGCCGTGGACAGCGCTGACCGTAGGGGTGGGCTGTGATGCGGTAGGTACGTGGCCGGGTGTACCGAATACCCGTTAGGTATCTCGGGAACCCTGTTCACATCGTTCGGGGCCGTATGGGAAACCTCGGCCGGACTCCCTGCGGATGGAACCTGAATAGGCGATAAACCTGGACTAGAGGCTTAAGTGTTTAGGTAGGTCGTGGTCTACACCCACGTCGGCTTTCGCTTGAAGTCTGCCGAGCACATGTCGTGTGCAGACGCTAAGTGGTGGAAACATGTATGAAGAAGTACACCCCTGCAGGGTTATCATAATCTATTCGAATAGCCGCGTCCGCGGTAAAGGACTACTTGGTTGCCTATACAGTTCATAGACAAGTAAATGGAAACTGTTAAAAGCCTCAAGATAAGTGTGAGTCCGTAGGAAGACGGAGGTGGATCCTCGGTAGTGTATTGAAGTGGTGAGTAGTGGACTCGTGTGCGCAAAACCATTTCAAGTTGGAGTATCGTAGGATAGCCTAGCCAAGAGTCAAAGCTGGCTTGCTGCAATAACTCCACCAACCCTTCTTGATACTATGCATGTATGTAGGATCTGATGTAAGTCTTGCTGAGTACCTTTGTACTCATGTTGCTATAATCTACATTTTTACAGAAGACGCTGCAACCCCTTCTGATGGGTTCTATGTAGACGTTGACATCAACGAGTAGGCTAAAGACCCAGGTGGTGACCCTGAGCTTGTGAAGGACCACGTAGTATAGCTAGGCTTTCCAAGCCTCTTTTATTTTACTAGTTGTCTGTACTCAGACAAGTTACTTCCGCTGCTGGTTTGTATGACTGTATGACTTGTATGTGGGGTCGTGAGACCCGTACCTTTGTGTATGTTATGTATGGCTCACTGAGCCTTAAATAAAGTACTTGTGTCATAGAGTCATGTTGTGATGCTTCGTTGTATTTGCACATATCGAGCATATTGTGTGTATGATTGAAATGCTCGGTATGTGTGGGATCTGACTATCTAGTTGTTTATCTTTAGTAGCCTCTCTTACCGGGAAATGTCTTCTAGTGTTGCCGCTGAGCCATGGTAGCTTGCTACTGCTCTGGAACACTTAGTCTGGCCGGCATGTGTCCTTCTTCGTTCCTGTGTCTGTCCCTTCGGGGAAATGTCACGCTTTGAGTACCGGAGTCCTGTTAGCCCGCTACAGCCCGGTTTACCGGAGTCCTGCTAGCCCAGTGCTACAGCCCGGACCCACTTGCTGATGACCGACACGTTCGAAGCTGGGTCATGGATGCCTGTCCCTGTAAGTCTGTGCCACTTTGGGTTTACGACTAGTCATGTCAGCCCGGGCTCTTTATCATATGGATGCTAGCGACACTATCATATACGTGAGCCAAAAGGCGCAAACGGTCCCGGGAAAAGGTAAGACGACACCCGTGGGGATACCGTGCGTGAGGCCGCAAAGTGATATGAGGTGTTACCAGCTAGATCGATGTGACATCGAGTCGGGGTCCTGACAGCGTTGGTATCAGAGCATACGCTTCACGGCAATTGCACCCACATGAGGAGAATTATCCCACTCATGATCTAGAGCTTGCAGCCGTAGTCTATGCGCTTAAGACCTGGCGACATTACCTCCTCGGTAATCGTTGCGAAATATTCACTGATCACCAAAGTCTGAAGTACATTTTCACCCAACCGGATCTGAATCTCAGGCAAAGACGTTGGGTTGAATTGATCACAGACTTCGACTTAGGAATAACCTACACCCCAGGGAAAGCCAACGTCATGGCTGATGCGCTAAGTCGTAAATCCTATTGTAACAATCTGATGTTACAACAAAGTCAACCGCTTCTCCATGAGGAATTTCGGAAGCTTAACCTTCACATTGTTCCTCAAGGATTTCTCTCCACCTTGGTGGCGAAACCTACTCTTACGGATCAAATCATTGCTGCCCAGAAGCGAGATAAAGGAATATCTAAAATCAAAGAGAACATTGCTAGCGGAGGTGCTAGTTGTTTCTCCACAAATGATCATGGTGTTGTGTACTTTGAGAACCGTCTAGTGGTTCCCAAGAACCAGCGTCTACGGCAGTTGATCCTTAAGGAGGCTCATGAATCCCCTCTCACTATTCATCCCGGTAGTACTAAGATGTATCAGGACCTACGCCAGAGGTTCTGGTGGACTAGGATGAAGAGAGAAATTGCTCAGTATATTGCTAATTGCGACGTCTGTCGTCGTGTAAAAGCAGAGCATCAACGGCCTGCTGGCACCCTTCAACCCTTAGCTATTCCTGAATGGAAATGGGATAAAATTGGTATGGATTTCATTACCGGTTTTCCCAGGACCAAGAGAGGGAATAATGCTATTTTCGTCGTGGTCGATCGTCTTTCCAAAGTAGCTCATTTCTTACCTGTTCGTGAGAGTATAACCGCTAGTCAGCTGGCAGACTTATACATCTCCCGAATAGTGTCCCTCCATGGTGTTCCTTTGGAAATTAACTCGGATCGAGGAAGTCTTTTCACCTCTCGATTT
>NC_041383.1:599822183-599835720 GCF_002162155.2 Triticum dicoccoides
CTCTCTCCCGTGCTGCTCTCTCCCTCTCTCTCTCACGGCCGAACACCACCGTCGCCGCCGTTCGCCATAGCCGCCGTCTCCGACCACCCCTCGCTCCCCCGACTAGCTCAGAAGCTCCGCCTCGACTCCCTCTTCCTCCCCACCGCTCCACAGCTCCCCGGAAGCCCTGCATCGCCGCCACGTCACCGTTCCCCTCTTCGGGCTCCGACCACCGTCGCCGTCGATTCGCCGTCTCCAGCGCGTCCCCGAGCCCACTTCGACGCCCACTGCGACCGCGGTGAGCTACGCCACCGTTTCCCCCTCTCCTCCCCCTCGTTTCCCCACCGTAGCCTCCTCCCCACCACGGCCGAACCTCCGCCGTCGCCGAGCTCGTCGTCGACGCAGCTCCGGTGACCATTTGGTCACCCCGGCGAGTCCAACGAGTTCGCAAGACCCCGTAGAGCATCCCTAGCGCCTCGCTTCGCTCGACTTCGAGCTCCAACCCCGTTCCCGTGCACGACCGAACCCCGGCGGCCGCAGCCGAGCTCGCCGCCGTCGACTCCGGCCACCCCGACCCCAACGGACTCCGCCAAGAGCTGCGGTTTGTCCTCAGCTCCACTCCGGTGGTCTCCGCGGCCCCTTTGGTGGCCGAAATGGCCAAAACCACTCCCGCCGCCGCGTCGGGCTCGCCGGCGGCTAAACGCCGGCAGCCGACTTTGACTTTGACCACGGATGGGCCCTGGTTGACTCCCCTGAGTCAATGACAGGTGGGGCCCAGCCCTGTTAATTAAACAGGATTAGTTTTAATTAAATTTTAATTAAAATAATCACCCTGACATGCGGGACCCACTGCCAGGTTTGACCCAGACCTGTTCCGTTGACCTGCTGACGTCAGACTGACGTCAGGCTGACGCAGTAATTGATTTTCTGAATTTAAATTAAATCAGGAAATTCCAGAATATTATTTAAACTTCAAAAATTCATAACTTTTATTCTGTAACTCCAGATTGGACAAATTATATATGAAAAATGATCAGAAAAATCCAATCTATCCATCTGTACTATTTTCATGCATGATCAAACAAGTTAAATTGATGTTTTAAGCAGAACAAGGAAAAGCACTTTAAAAGGCCATATTTGAATTTGAAATTTGAATCCTTGATTCAAATTTGTTCAAACCCTTCTGGTTTTAGTTGCATTAGCCCAATACACTCATTTTGCCATGTCTCATGCATGCATCATATTGTTGCATACTGTTTGGTAATGTTTGTGTATCGGTGCTCTCTGCGGCAGGTTCTGTCTCTGAGGAGTACCGTGATTACCCTAACGAAGAACCGTATCAGTGCATCGAACCATCAGGCAAGCAACCAACCATTTGATCATATCGATACAATCCCATGTTCTCGCTCCTGCTCTCTTTTACTGCATTAAGACAACGCGATTCAAACTGCTGTGTGCTACGGTAGTTGAACCCATTTCCTCTGCATGACCTGTCATTGCCACAGTAACTAGATGAAACTCACTAGCATGTGTAGGAGTTGATTGAGCCATATGTATGTGTTGTTCCTACCTTGCTATGCCTGCTATGCTTAGAGTCGTGTCAGGTCTGGTTCATCTGGGTGATGGGCTAGAGTGAAATGATTATGTCGGTAATGAGAGTGGTGTGGTGAACACGATTTGGTAAAGGTATCGATGAGAGGCCATGTAGGAGTACATGGTGGGTTGTTTCATTGAAGCCGACCTTAAGCACTGAGATCTGTATGCGTGGTTTAAGATACAGCTACTACCATGCATTGGGCCCTGAAATATGACCCCGCTCGACTTCTTATTCACCCTAGCTCTCTGTCCAGGAGTTGCAAGTAGTTTCTGGTGTTTGTAGCCTACTGGAGGCCGTGGACAGCGCTGACCGTAGGGGTGGGCTGTGATGCGGTAGGTACGTGGCCGGGTGTACCGAATACCCGTTAGGTATCTCGGGAACCCTGTTCACATCGTTCGGGGCCGTATGGGAAACCTCGGCCGGACTCCCTGCGGATGGAACCTGAATAGGCGATAAACCTGGACTAGAGGCTTAAGTGTTTAGGTAGGTCGTGGTCTACACCCACGTCGGCTTTCGCTTGAAGTCTGCCGAGCACATGTCGTGTGCAGACGCTAAGTGGTGGAAACATGTATGAAGAAGTACACCCCTGCAGGGTTATCATAATCTATTCGAATAGCCGCGTCCGCGGTAAAGGACTACTTGGTTGCCTATATAGTTCATAGACAAGTAAATGGAAACTGTTAAAAGCCTCAAGATAAGTGTGAGTGCCGAGGATGGCTCTTCCGTAGGAAGACGGAGGTGGATCCTCGGTAGTGTATTGAATTGGTGAGTAGTGGACTCGTGTGCGCAAAACTATTTCAAGTTGGAGTCTTGTAGGATAGTCTAGCCAAGAGTCAAAGCTGGCTTGCTGCAATAACTCCACCAACCCTTCTTGATACTATGCATGTATGTAGGATCTGATGTAAGTATTGCTGAGTACCTTTGTACTCATGTTGCTATAATCTACATTTTTACAGAAGACGCTGCAACCCCTTCTGATGGGTTCTATGTAGACGTTGACATCAACGAGTAGGCTAAAGACCCAGGTGGTGACCCTGAGCTTGTGAAGGACCACGTAGTATAGCTAGGCTTTCCAAGCCTCTTTTATTTTACTAGTTGTCTGTACTCAGACAAGTTACTTCCGCTGCTGGTTTGTATGACTGTATGACTTGTATGTGGGGTCGTGAGACCCGTACCTTTGTGTATGTTATGTATGGCTCACTGAGCCTTAAATAAAGTACTTGTGTCATAGAGTCATGTTGTGATGCTTCGTTGTATTTGCACATATCGAGCATATTGTGTGTATGATTGAAATGCTTGGTATGTGTGGGATCTGACTATCTAGTTGTTTATCTTTAGTAGCCTCTCTTACCGGGAAATGTCTCCTAGTGTTGCCGCTGAGCCATGGTAGCTTGCTACTGCTCTGGAACACTTAGTCTGGCCGGCATGTGTCCTTCTTCGTTCCTGTGTCTGTCCCTTCGGGGAAATGTCACGCTTTGAGTACCGGAGTCCTGTTAGCCCGCTACAGCCCGGTTTACCGGAGTCCTGCTAGCCCAGTGCTACAGCCCGGACCCACTTGCTGATGACCGACACGTTCGAAGCTGGGTCATGGATGCCTGTCCCTGTAAGTCTGTGCCACTTTGGGTTTACGACTAGTCATGTCAGCCCGGGCTCTTTATCATATGGATGCTAGCGACACTATCATATACGTGAGCCAAAAGGCGCAAACGGTCCCGGGAAAAGGTAAGACGACACCCGTGGGGATACCGTGCGTGAGGCCGCAAAGTGATATGAGGTGTTACCAGCTAGATCGATGTGACATCGAGTCGGGGTCCTGACAGGTCGGCCAGGAGGGGCGCGCCAGGACGAGTCCTCCTCCCATCGGGAGTAGGACTCCCCCCCTTCCTTGTTGGAGTAGGAGAGAAGGAAAGAGGGGGAGAGGAGGAAGGAAAAGGGGGCTGCACCCCTTGTCCAATTCGGACCAGAGGGGGGCTGCGCGCCTCCTTCCTTTCGGCCTCTCTCCTCTATTCCCGTATGGCCCAATAAGGCCCATATACTCCCCGACGAATTCCCGTAACTCTCTGGTACTCCGAAAAATACCCGAATCACTCGGAACCTTTCCGAACTCCGAATATAGTCGTCCAATATATCGATCTTTACATCTCGACCATTTTGAGACTCCTCGTCATGTCCCCGATCTCATCCGAGACTCCGAACTCCTTCGGTACATCAAAACTCATAAACTCATAATATAACTATCATCGAAACCTTAAGCGTGCGGACCCTACAAGTTCGAGAACAATGTAGACATGACCGAAACACGTTTCCGGTCAATAACCAATAGCGGAACCTGGATGCTCATATTGGCTCCCACATATTCTACGAAGATCTTTATCGGTCAGACTGCATAACAACATACGTTGTTCCCTTTGTCATCGGTATGTTACTTGCCCGAGATTCGATCATCGGTATCTCAATACCAAGTTCAATCTCGTTATCGGCAAGTCTCTTTACTCGTTCCGTAATACATCATCCCGCAACTAACTCATTAGTTGCAATGCTTGCAAGTCTTAAGTGATGTGCATTACCGAGTGGGCCCAGAGATACCTCTCCGACAATCGGAGTGACAAATCCTAATCTCGAAATACGCCAACCCAACAAGTACCTTCGGAGACACCTGTAGAGCACCTTTATAATAACCCAGTTACGTTGTGATGTTTGGTAGCACACAAAGTGTTCCTCCGGTAAACGGGAGTTGCATAATCTCATAGTCATAGGAACATGTATAAGTCATGAAGAAAGCAACAACAACATAATAAACGATCGGGTGCTATGCTAATGGAGTGGGTCATGTCAATCACATCATTCTCCTAATGATGTGATCCCGTTAATGAAATGACAACTCATGTCTGTGGCTAGGAAATGTAACCATCTTTGATTCAACGAGCTAGTCAAGTAGAGGCATACTAGTGACCGTATGTTTGTCTATGTATTCACACATGTATTATTTTTCCGGTTAATACAATTCTAGCATGAATAATAAACATTTATCATGAAATAAGGAAATAAATAATAACTTTATTATTGCCTCTAGGGCATATTTCCTTCATCCTCCTCCTCGCTCATGGCCCTTTATGGTACTCTCAGTTGCAGTCTGTGTCACGAACCGGTCCCGAGGGTGGCCCTGAATCTCCTTGCTTTATGTCCAGTCTGTGGAACGATTGCTGGCACGCACAATTGACGATGAAATACCAAGAAATAATGCATGTCATATATTGTCAAAGTTAATGGAGCTAGCTCAAATTCGTTCGCACCGTCACGTGGGTTATGGCAGGGAGACCAGTTATCAACGTTTCTATTCTTATTTGTTGTTGATGGTCTCACCGTTATTTTAAAACATAAAGTGTGATACGTCTCCAACGTATCTATAATTTTTGATTGTTCCATGCTATTATGTTACCCGTTTTGTATGTTTATGGGCTTTACTTTACACATTTATATCATTTTTGGGACTAACCTACTAACCGGAGGCCCAACCCATATTGCTGTTTTTTTTCCTATTTCAGTGTTTCGAAGAAAAGGAGTATCAAACGGATTCCAAACGGAACGAAACCTTCAGGAGCGTGATTTTTGGAATGAACGTGATCCAGAGGACTTGGAGTGCAAGTCAAGAAGCAATCGAGGAGGCCACGAGGGTGGAGGGCGCCCCCCCTACTGGGCGTGCTCCCCTATCTCGTGGGCCCCTCGGGCGTCCACCGACCTACTTCTTCCTCCTATATATACCCACGTACCCCGAAAACATCAGAGGCGACCACGAAAAACTATTTCCACCACCATAACCTTCTGTATCCGCGAGATCCCATCTTGGAGCCTTCGCAGGCGCTCCGTCGAAGGGGGAATCGGCCATGGAGGGCTTCTACATCAACACCATAGCCTCTCCGATGAGTTGTGAGTAGTTTACCACAGACCTTCGGGTCCATAGTTATTAGCTAGATGGCTTCTTCTCTCGCTTTGAATCTCAATAACATGTTCTCCTCGATCTTCTTGGAGATCTATTCGATGTAACTCTTTCTGCGGTGTCTTTGTCGAGATCCGATGAATTGTGGGTTTATGATCAAGTTTATCTATGAGAAATATTTGAATCTCCTCTGAATTCTTTTATGTGTGATTAAGTTATCTTTGCAAGTTTCTTCGAATTATCAGTTTGATTTGGCCTACTAGATTGATCTTTCTTGCAATGGGAGAAGTGCTTAGCTTTGGGTTCAATCTTGCGGCGTCCTTTCCCAGTGACAGCAGGGGCAGCAAGGCACGTATTGTATTGTTGCCATCGAGGATAAAAAGATGGGATTCATATCATATTGCATGAGTTTATCCCTCTACATCATGTCATCTTTCTTAATGCGTTACTCTGTTCTTTATGAACTTAATACTCTAGATGCATGCTGGATAGCGGCCGATGTGTGGAGTAATAGTAGTAGATGCAGGCCGGAGTCGGTCTACTTGTCACAGATGTGATGCCTATATACATGATCATGCCTAAATAATCTCATAATTATTCTCTTTTCTATCAATTGCTCGACAGTAATTTGTTCACCCACCGTAATACTTATGCTATCTTGAGAGAAGCCACTAGTGAAACCTATGGCCCCCGGGTCTATCTTTTATCATATAAGTTTTCAATCTACTTTTATTTGCATCTTTACTTTTTCAATCTATATTATAAAATACCAGAAATATATTTATCTTATCATATTATCTCTATCAGATCTCACTTTCGCAAGAGGTCGTGAAGGGATCGACAACCCCTTTATTGCGTTGGTTGCGAGTTATTGTTTGTTTGTGTAGGTGCGTGGGACTTTTGAGGAGCCTCCTATTGGATTGATACCTTGGTTCTCAAAAACTGAGGGAAATACTTACGTTACCATTGCTGCATCACCCTTTCCTCTTCAAGGAAAACCAATGCAAACTCAAGACGTAGGAAGAAGGATTTATGGCGCCATTGCCGGGGAGGTCTTCGCTCAAGTCAAGATATACCAAGTACCCATCACAAACTCATCTCCCTCGCATTTACATTATTTGCCATTTGCCTCTCGTTTTCCTCTCCCCCACTTCACCCTTGCCGTTTTATTCGCCCTCTCTTTCCCAATCTCCTCTCTCTTTCGCTTGCCTTTTTGTTTGCTCGTGTGTTAGATCGTTTACCTTGTCGTAATGGCTACTCCTCCTATTATCGTTAACACTCCCGATCATGAAGTTCTTAATTTTAAACAAAGGAAGGGAGAAAACTTAAAGGATGCTTGGCATAGAATTTGCAATGCTTAAAATAGATCTACTAGGAAGCAATCCACTTCCATTCTTCTTCGCAATTTTTATGTAGGCATTACTCCTTGGAATAGATATATTCTTGATACCATTACCGGAGGGAATTTCTTGGGTAGCCACACTTTTGATGCTTATAATTCCATGTTAGATTTGTTTGGTCCACCCCCTCTTTTGGTTAATGGAACTATCTTAACTTTGGAACATGTGATGCAAAGGCTTGAAATTATTGAAAATAAAGTTACCACTGTTGAGTTAATTGAAAATTTGGATAAAAAGATCCACAATCATATTACCCAATATGGATCTAGGGTTGGAGTTACTTTGAAATTCTTTAAATAAAAAGAACCTATAGTTAATGAAAGAATAGATCTTGATTCTACAAGAATTGGTAAACTGGAGGACATTATCACCAACTTAGGGTCTGGATTTTCATCTGTGAAAAATACCCCAATACCTCGTATGTTCCTAAAAATAAGGGTGAATCTTCTAGTAAAGAAAATGCTGATCTCAAATCAATTAGTGTTCACCCCAATTTTCTTGCTTTCATTAAGGAACCTTTTGCTACAAATGAATTTCTTGATTTCCTACCTAGGAGCTTAATCATCACTAAAAAGAAAGAAACTCCTAGGGATTATAAGTGCTCTATTGAAGAAATGAGTGCCAAGGATGGCACTACTTAGATCTATCCTCGCTTTTATGCCTAGCTAGGGGCGTTAAACGATAGCGCTAGTTGGGAGGCAACCCAATTTTATTTGTGTTTTTTGTTTTTGTTTCTGTTTAGTAATAAATTTTTGCATCTACCTTCTGTTTATATGTGTTTTCATGTTTTAATCAGTGTTTGTGCCAAGTAGAACCTATAGGATAACCTATGGTGATAGTTAATTTGATTCTGCTGAAAAACAGAAACTTTGCGCGCACGAAAATAATTTTAGTAATTCACAGAAACGTGATTTTGCGTTGATTCTTTTTTCTGTAGATCAATATACAAATTTACCAGGAACTCCTATTTTTGTAGGAGTTTTAAAGTTCCATAAGTATTCGAGAGTTACAGATTGCTACAGACTGTTCTGTCTTTGACAGATTCTGTTTTTCGTGTGTTGTTTGCTTATTTTGATGCATCTATGGCTAGTAGTAAGTAGTATGAACCATAGAGAACTTGGAAAACAGTAGGTTTAACACCCATACAAATAAAGAATGAATTCATTACAGTACTTATGTGTTGGTTTTTTCTTTCTTTCACTAACGGAGCTTATGAGATTTCCTGTTGAGTTTTGTGTTCTGAAGTTTTCAAGTTTTGGGTAAATATTTGATGGACTATGGAATAAGGACTGGCAAGAGCCTAAGCTTTTAGATGCCCATGGCATCCCAAGATATTCAAGAATAGCCAAAAGCCTAAGCTTGGGGATGCCCAGGGAAGGCATCCCCTCTTTCGTCTTCGTTTATCGGTAACTTTACTTGGAGCTATATTTTTATTCGCCACATGATATGTGTTTTGCTTGGAGTGTCTTGTATGATATTAGTCTTTGCCTTTTAGTTTACCACAATCATCCTTTCTGTACACACCTTTTGGGAGAAACCCACTTGATCGGAATTTATTAGAATACTCTATGTGCTTCACTTATATCTTTTGAGCTAAATGGTTTTTGCTCTAGTGCTTCACTTATATCTTTTAGAGCACGGCAGTGGCTTAATTTTGTAGAAATTGCTAGTCTCTCTTGCTTCACTTATATTATTTTGAGAGTCTTTTATAACAGCATGGTATTTTCTATGGTTATGAAATTGGTCCTAGAATGATGAGCATCCAAGTTGGGTATAATAAAAACTATCATAGGAAGTGAATTGGATGCTATGATCAATTTGATACTTGATAATTGTTTTGAGATATGGAAGTAGTGATATTAGAGTCATGCTAGTTGGGTGATTATGAATTTAAAGAATGCTTGTGTTGAAGTTAGAAAGTCCCGTAGCATGCACGTTTGGTGAAAGTTGTGTAACAAATTGAAACATGAGGTGTTCTTAGATTGTGCATCCTTATTAGTGGCGGTCGGGGACGAGTGATGGTCTTTTCCTACCAATCTATCCCCCTAGGAGCATGCGCATAGTGCTTGGTTTTTGATGACTTGTAGATTTTGGCAATAAGTATATGAGTTCTTTTTGACTAATGTTGAGTCCATGGATTATATGCACTCTCACCTTTCCATCATTGCTAGCCTCTTCGATACCGTGCATTGCCCTTTCTCACCTTAAGAGTTGGTGCAAACTTCACCGGTGCATCCAAAACCCGTGATACGATACGCTCTATCACACATAAACCTCCTTATATCTTCCTCAAAACAGCCACCATACCTACCTATTATGGCATTTCCATAGCCATTCCGAGATATATTGCCACGCAACTTTCCACCGTTCCGTTTATCATCATGACACGCATCATCATTGTCATATTGCCTTGCATGATCATGTAGGTGACATCGTATTTGTGGCAAAGCCCCCATGCATAATTTTTCATACATGTCACTATTGATTCATTGCCCTTACCGGTACACCACCGGAGGCATTCATATAGAGTCATATCTTGTTCTAGTTTTGAGTTGTATTCATGAGTTGTAAATAAATAGAAGTGTGATGATCATCATTATTAGAGCATTGTCCCCAAATAAAAAAAGAAAGGCCAAATAAAAATAGGCCAAAAAAAGGAAAGGCCCAAAAAAAAGGGGGGGCAATGTTACTATCTCTTTTTCCACACTTGTGCTTCAAAGTAGCACCATGTTCTTCATATAGAAAGACTTTTATGTTGTCACTTTCATATACTAGTGGGAATTTTTCATAATAGAACTTGGCTTGTATATTCCTACGATGGGCTTCCTTAAAATTCCCTAGGTCTTCGTGAGCAAGCAAGTTGGATGCACGCCCACTAGTTTCTTTTGTTGAGCTTTCATACATTTATAGCTCTAGTGCATCTGTTGCATGGCAATCCCTACTCCTCATGTTGACATCAATTGATGGGCATCTCCATAGCCCGTTGATTATCCTCGTCAATGTGAGACTTTCTCCTTTTTTGTCTTCTCCACACAATCCCCATTATCATAGTCTATTCCACCCATAGTGCTATATCCATGGCTCACGCTCATGTATTGCGTGAAAGTTGAAAAAGTTTGAGATTATTTAAGTACGAAACAATTGCTTGGCTTGTCATCGGGGTGTACAAGATGGGAGCATTTTTGTGTGACGAAAATGAAGCATAGCCTAACTATATGATTTTGTAGGGATGAACTTTCTTTAGCCATGTTATTTTGAGAAGACATGATTGCTTTGATTAGTATGCTTGAAGTATTACTATTTCTTATGTCAATATGAACTTTTATTTTGAATCATTTGGATCTGAACATTCATGCCACAATAAAGAAAATTACATTGAGAATTATGCTAGGTAGCATTCCACATCAAAAATTCTGTTTTTATCATTTACCTACTCGAGGACGAGCAGGAATTAAGCTTGGAGATGCTTGATACATCTCTAACGTATCTATAATTTTTTATTTTTCCATGCTATTATATTACCCGTTTTCGATGTTTATGGGCTTTACTTTACACATTTATATCATTTTTGGAACTAACCTACTAACCGGAGGCCCAGCCCGTATTGCTGTTTTTTGCCTATTTTAGTGTTTCGAAGAAAAGGAATATCAAACGGAGTCCAAATGGAATGAAACCTTCGGGAGTGTGATTTTTGGAACGAACGTGATCTAGAGGACTTGGAGTGCAAGTCAACAAGCAATCGAGGAGGCCACGAGGGTGGAGGCCCCCCCTGCTGGGCGTTCCCCCTATCTCGTGGGCCCCTTGGGCGTCCACCGACCTACTTCTTCCTCCTATATATACCCACGTACCCCGAAAACATCTGGATCGACCACGAAAAACTATTTCCACCACCGTAACCTTCTGTATCCGCGAGATCCCATCTTGGAGCCTTCGTCGATGCTCCGTCGGAGGGGGATCGACCATGGAGGGCTTCTACATCAACACCATAGCCTCTTCGATGAGTTGTGAGTAGTTTACCACAGACCTTCGGGTCCATAGTTATTAGCTATATGGCTTCTTCTCTCTCTTTGAATCTCAATACCATGTTCTCCTCGATCTTCTTGGAGATCTATTCGATGTAACTCTTTTTGCGGTGTGTTTGTCGAGATCCGATGAATTGTGGGTTCATGATCAAGTTTATCTATGAGAAATATTTGAATCTCCTCTGAATTCTTTTATGTGTGATTAAGTTATCTTTGCAAGTCTCTTCGAATTATCAGTTTGGTTTGGCCTACTAGATTGATCTTTCTTGCAATGGGAGAAGTGCTTAGCTTTGGGTTCAATCTTGCGGTATCCTTTCCCAGTGACAGCAGGGGCAGCAAGGCACGTATTGTATTGTTGCCATCGAGGATAAAAAGATGGGGTTTATATCATATTGCATGAGTTTATCCCTCTACATCATGTCATCTTTCTTAATGCATTACTCTGTTCTTTATGAACTTAATACTCTAGATGCATGCTGGATAGCGGTCGATGTGTGGAGTAATGGTAGTAGATGCAGGCATGAGTTGGTCTACTTGTCACGAACGTGATGCCTATATACATGATCATGCCTAGATAATCTCATAATTATTCGCTTTTCTATCAATTGCTCGACAGTAATTTGTTCACCCACCGTAATACTTATGCTATCTTGAGAGAAGCCACTAGTGAAACCTATGGCCCCCGGGTCTATCTTTTATCATATAAGCTTTCAATCTACTTTTATTTGCATCTTTATTTTTCCAATCTATATTATAAAATACCAAAAATATATTTATCTTATCATATTATCTCTATCAGATCTCACTTTCGCAAGTGGCCGTGAAGGGATTGACAACCCCTTTATTGCGTTGGTTGCGAGTTCTTGTTTGTTTGTGTAGGTGCGTGGGAGTTTTGAGGAGCCTCCTACTGGATTGATACCTTGGTTCTCAAAAGCTGAGGGAAATACTTACATTACCATTGCTGCATCACCCTTTCCTCTTCAACGAAAACCAACGGAAGCTCAAGACATAGCAAAGTGCAACAAGGACGGGTCACCTCAGTGTTTGTGTGTGTGTGTGTGTGTGTGTGTGTGTCACGGCGCCGAGTATATCACGCTTGCTATTTGCGGATGGCACATTACTTTTTTTTTCGTGCCACAACAATAGAAGGTATGGAAGTATGAGATGCTCTTGCTATCTATAGAAGGAATACCTGACAATTTATAAACCCCGCAAAGTGCTCTATCTTATTTGGGAACAGGTGCTGACCTGCTGATCAAGCTACTTTATCCCTGGCATTGAAGGTGTAGAATCTACATTTTGAGGAGCGCTACCTTGGGATCCTTACACCCACTGGCTGCATGTCTAAGGGCCGGTTCCAAAGCTTACAAGAGCAACTCAGTAAGAGGATTCTGGCTGGGGAAAAGGCGCATCACAAGGAGGGAAACAAATATTGATTAAAGTTGTTGTCCAGTCCTTGCCCACGTACTTGATGGGGGTGTTCTCGCTACCGCGTAGTGTTTGTGATGATCTCACACGAATGGTAAGAAATTTCTAGTGTGGGCGAAGGAAGGAAGAAGAAAGATGCACTAAAGGGCATGGGATACCATGATCAAGCCGAAGGAGCAGGGCTGGCTCGGTTTTCAGGACTCTTGCTTGTTCAACCAAGTGTTGCTCGCACGTCATGTTTGGTGCCTTATCTCTAACCTCGGTAGCTTGTGTGCGCGGGTACTAAAGGCTTGATATTGCCCTGATGGACGCCTTGAGGACACGGTCTTCTCTAGCAATGCTTCAACCACTTGGCAGTCCATCATCCATGGCCTTTAGCTCCTCAAGAAGGCCCAATCCGGCCCATTAGTGGTGGTGCGTCAGTCCACATTTAGCGTGACATGTGGATCCTCATCCGCAACCCATGTCCCGGTCTCCTTGCGAGGCCAATGCCAGCTTAGGAGAGTTAGCTAGCTACTGGATGGACATGCATGCAAACTGGAAGGTTGCTATTGCAGCAACATTCCCTACAAACAGATGCGACATAGTCTTTGAAAATCAATGCTTCGCCTGTTGGGGAACGTAGTAATTTCAAAAAAAAAACATTCCTACGCACACGCAAGATCATGGTGATGCATAGCAACGAGAGGGGAGAGTAATGTCCACGTACCCTCGTAGACTGTAAGCGGAAGCGTTATGACAACGCGGTTGATGTAGTCGTACGTCTTCACGATCCGACCGATCCAAGTACCGAACGTACGGCACCTCCGAGTTCAGCACACGTTCAGCTCGATGACGATCCCCGGACTCTGATCTAGCAAATTGTCGGGGATGATTTCTGTCAGCACGACGGCGTGGTGACGATGATGATGTTCTACTGGCGCAGGGCTTCGCCTAAACTCCACGACGATATGACCGAGGTGGAATATGGTGGAGGGGGGGCACCGCACACGGCTAAGGAACGATCACATAGATCAACTTGTGTGTTCTAGGGTGCCCCCTGCCCCCGTATATAAAGGAGCAAGGGGGGGGGTGCCGCCGGCCCTAGGAGGAGGCACGCCGGAGGAGTCCTACTCCCACCGGGAGTAGGACTCCCCCCCTTTCCCTAGTTGGACTAGGACTTGGGGGGAAGGAG
>NC_041383.1:599836198-599844835 GCF_002162155.2 Triticum dicoccoides
GGGGCGCGCGGCTGTCCCTAGGCCTCCTCTCCTCTTCCTCCATTAGGCCCAATAAGGCCCATTAGGTCACCGGGGGGTTCCGGTAACCTCCCGGTACTCCGGTAAAATGCCGATTTCACCCGGAACACTTCGGATGTCCAAACATAGGCTTCCAATATATCAATCTTTATGTCTCGACCATTTCGAGACTCCTCGTCATGTCCGTGATCACATCCAGGACTCCGAACAAACTTCGGTACATCAAAACTTATAAACTCATAATAAAACTGTCATCGTAACGTTAAGCGTGCGGACCCTACGGGTTCGAGAACTATGTAGACATGACCTAGAACTATTCTCGGTCAATAACCAATAGCGGAACTTGGATGCTCATATTGGCTCCTACATATTCTACGAAGATCTTTATCGGTCAAACCGCATAACAACATACGTTGTTCCCTTTGTCATCGGTATGTTACTTGCCCGAGATTCAATCATCGGTATCCAATACCTAGTTCAATCTCGTTACCGGCAAGTCTCTTTACTCGTTACGTAATGCATCATTCCGTAACGAACTCATTAGCTACATTGCTTGCAAGGCTTATAGTGATGTGTATTACCGAGAGGGCCCAGAGATACCTCTCCGACAATCAGAGTGACAAAACCTAATCTCGAAATACGCCAACCCAACATGTACCTTTGGAGACACCTGTAGTACTCCTTTATAATCACCCAGTTACGTTGTGATGTTTGGTAGCACCCAATGTGTTCCTCCGGTAAACGGGAGTTGCATAATCTCATAGTTACAGGAACATGTGTAAGTCATGAAGAAAGCAATAGCAATATACTAAATGATCAAGTGCTAGGCTAACGGAATAGGTCATGTCAATCACATCATTCTCCTAATGATGTGATCCCGTTAATCAAATGACAACACATGTCTATGGTTAGGAAACATAACCATCTTTGATTAATGAGCTAGTCAAGTAGAGGCATACTAGTGACGTTATGTGGGTCTATGTATTCACACATGTATTATGTTTCGGTTAATACAATTCTAGCATGAATAATAAACATTTATCATGATATGAGGAAATAAATAACAACTTTATTATTCCCTCTAGGGCATATTTCCTTCAGTCTCCCACTTGCACTAGAGTCAATAATCTAGATTACACAGTAATGATTCTAACACCCATGGAGTCTTGGTGCTGATCATGTTTTGCTCGTGGAAGAGGCTTAGTCAATGGGTCTGCAACATTCAGATCCGTATGTATTTTGCAAATCTCTATGTCTCCCACCTGGACTTGATCCTGGATGGAATTGAAGCGTCTCTTGATGTGCTTGGTCCTCTTGTGAAATCTGGATTCTTTTGCCAAGGCAATTGCACCAGTAGTGTCACAGAAGATCTTCATTGGTCCCGATGCACTAGGTATGACACCTAGATCGGAAATGAACTCCTTCATCCAGACTCCTTCATTTGCTGCTTCTGAAGCAGCTATGTACTCCGCTTCACATGTAGATCCCGCCACGACGCTTTGTTTAGAACTGCACCAACTTACAGCTCCACCGTTTAATAAAAACACGTATCCACTTTGCGATTTAGAATCGTCCGGATCAGTGTCAAAGCTTGCATCGACGTAACCATTTACGACTAGCTCTTTGTCACCTCCATATACGAGAAACATATCCTTAGTCCTTTTCAGGTATTTCAGGATGTTCTTGACCGCTGTCTATGTTGGGGAACGTAGTAATTTCAAAAAATTTCCTACGCACACGCAAGATCATGGTGATGGCATAGCAACGAGAGGGGAGAGTGTTGTCCACGTACCCTCGTAGACCGTAAGAGGAAGCATTAGCACAAAGCGGTTGATGTAGTCGTACGTCTTCACGATCCGACCGATCCAAGCACCGAACGTACGGCACCTCCGAGTTTAGCACACGTTCAGCTCGATGACGATCCCCGGGCTCCGATCCAGCAAAGCTTCGGGGATGAGTTCCGTCAGCACGACGGCGTGGTGATGGTGATGATGTACTACCGGCGCAGGGCTTCGCCTAAACTCCGCGACGATATGACCGAGGTGGAATATGGTGGAGGGGGGCACCGCACATGGCTAAGGAACGATCCATAGATCAACTTGTGTGTTATGGGGTGCCCCCTGCCCCCGTATATAAAGGAGGAAGGGGGAGGTGCGGCCGGCCCCCTTGGGGTGCGCCTGGAGGAGTCCTACTCCCACCGGGAGTAGGACTCCCCCCTCTTGCCTTGGTGGAGAAGGAAAGGGGGGAGGGGAAAGAGGAAAGGGGGCGCCGCCCCCCCTCCTCGTCCTATTCGGACTAGGGGGGGAGGGGACGCGCGGCCTGCCCTGGCCGGCCCTCCTCTTCTCCCTCATGGCCCACTAAGGCCCATTAACCCCCGGGAGGGTTCCGGTAACCCCCCGGTGTTCCGGTAAAATCCCGATTTCACCCGGAACCTTTCCGATGTCCAAACATAGGCTTCCAATATATCAATCTTTATGTCTCGACCATTTCGAGACTCCTCGTCATGTTCGTGATCACATCCGGAACTCCAAAAAAACTTTGATACATCAAAACTTATAAACTCATAATAAAACTGTCATCGTAACGTTAAGCGTGCGGACCCAACGGGTTCGAGAACTATGTAGACATGACCAAGAACTATTCTCGGTCAATAACCAATAGCGGAACCTCGATGCCCATATTGGTTCCTACATATTCTACGAAGATCTTTATCGGTCAAACCGCATAACAAAATACGTTGTTCCCTTTGTCATCGGTATGTTACTTGCCCGAGATTTGATCGTCGGTATCCAATACCTAGTTCAATCTCGTTACCGGCAAGTCTCTTTACTCGTTCCGTAATGCATCATCCCGTAACCAACTCATTTGGTCACATTGCTTGCAAGGCTTATAATGATGTGCATTACCGAGAGGGCCCAGAGATACCTCTCCGACAATCAGAGTGACAAAACCTAATCTCGAAATACGCCAACTCAACATGTACCTTCGGAGACACCTGTAGTACTCCTTTATAATCACCCAGTTACGTTGTGACATTTGGTAGTACCCAAAGTGTTCGTCCG
This sequence comes from Triticum dicoccoides, assembly GCF_002162155.2. NCBI lineage: Eukaryota > Viridiplantae > Streptophyta > Magnoliopsida > Poales > Poaceae > Triticum > Triticum dicoccoides. Next base: position 599,839,279 of record NC_041383.1, read on the forward strand.
GTAAATGGGAGTTGCATAATTCTCATAGTTACAGGAACATGTATAAGTCATGAAGAAAGCAATAGCAATATACTAAACGATCAAGTGCTAGGCTAACGGAATGGGTCATGTCAATCACATCATTCTCCTAATGATGTGATCCCATTAATCAAATGACAACACATGACTATGGTTAGGAAACATAACCATCTTTGATTAACGAGCTAGTCAAGTAGATGCATACTAGTGACTATATGTTTGTCTATGTATTCACACATGTATTATGTTTCCGGTTAATACAATTCTATCATGAATAATAAACATTTATCATGATATAAGGAAATAAATAATAACTTTATTATTGCCTCTAGGGCATATTTCCTTCAGTCTAGTGATCCACTCCTGGATTACTTTGGTACCTTCCTGCCAAGCTTATTGCTAAGCACACATCAGGTCTGGTACACAGCATTGCATACACGATAGAGCCTATGGCTGAAGCATAGGGAACATCTTTCATTTTCTCTCTATCTTCTGCTGTCGTCGGGCATTGAGTTTGACTCAACTTCACACCTTGTAGTACGGGCAAGAACCCTTTCTTTGCCTGATCCATTTTGAACTTTTTCAAAACTTTATCAAGGTATGTGCTTTGTGAAAGTCCAATTAAGCGTCTTGATCTATCTCTATAAATCTTGATGCCCAATATATAAGCAGCTTCACCGAGGTCTTTCATAGAAAAACTTTTACTCAAGTATCCCTTTATGCTATCCAGAAATTCTATATCATTTCAACTAATAATATGTCATCTACATATAATATCAGAAATGCTACAGAGCTCCCACTCACTTTGTTGTAAATACAGGCTTCTCCAAAAGTCTGTATAAAACCATATGCTTTGATCACACTATCAAAGCGTTTATTCCAACTCCGAGATGCTTGCACCAGTCCATAAATGGATCGCTGGAGCTTGCACACTTTGTTAGCACCTTTTGGATCAACAAAACCTTCTGGCTGCATCATATACAACTCTTCTTCCAGAAATCCATTCAAAAATGCAGTTTTGACATCCATTTGCCAAATTTCATAATCATAAAATGCAGCAATTGCTAACATGATTCGGACAGACTTAAGCATCGCTACGGGTGAGAAAGTCTCATCGTAGTCAACCCCTTGAACTTGTCGAAAACCTTTTGCAACAAGTCGAGCTTTATAGACAGTTACATTACCATCAGCATCAGTCTTCTTCTTAAAAATCCTTTTATTCTCAATGGCTTGCCGATCATCGGGCAAGTCAACCAAAGTCCATACTTTGTTCTCATACATGGATCCCATCTTAGATTTCATGGCCTCTAGCCATTTTGCGGAATCTGGACTCATCATCGCTTCCTCATAATTCGTAAGGTCATCATGGTCAAGTAACATGACTTTCAGAATAGGATTACCGTACCACTCTGGTGCGGATCTTACTCTGGTAGACCTACGAGGTTCAGTAGAAACTTGATCTGAAGTTTCATGATCAATATCATTAGCTTCCTCACTGATTGGTGTAGTTGTCACAGGAACCGATTCTTGTGATGAACTACTTTCCAATAAGGGAGCAGGTACAGTTACCTCATCAAGTTCTACTTTCCTCCCACTCACTTCTTTCGAGAGAAACTCCTTCTCTAGAAAGGATCTGAATTTTGCAACAAAAAGCTTGCCTTCAGATCTATGATAGAAGGTGTACCCAACAGTCTCTTTTGGGTATCCTATGAAGACACATTTCTCTGATTTGGGTTCACGCTTATCTGGTTGAAGTTTCTTCACATAAGCATCGCAGCCCCAAACTTTAAGAAACGACAACTTTGGTTTCTTGCCTAACCACAGTTCATGAGGCGTCATCTCAACGGATTTTGATGGTGCCCTATTTAACGTGAATGCGGCCGTCTCTAAAGCATAACCCCAAAACGATAGCGGTAAATCAGTAAGAGACATCATAGATCGCACCATATCTAGTAAAGTACGATTATGACGTTCGGACACACCATTTCGTTGTGGTGTTCCGGGTGGCGTGAGTTGCGAAACTATTCCGCATTGTTTCAAATGTAAACCAAACTCGTAACTCAAATATTCTCCTCCACGATCAGATCGTAGAAATTTTATTTTCTTGTTATGATGATTTTCCACTTCACTCTTAAATTCTTTGAACTTTTCAAATGTTTCAGACTTGTGTTTCATTAAGTAGATATACCCATATCTGCTCAAATCATCTGTGAATGTGAGAAAATAACGATACCCGCCGCGAGCCTCAACATTCATTGGACCACAAACATCAGTATGTATGATTTCCAACAAATCAGTTGCTCGCTCCATAGTTCCGGAGAACGGCGTTTTAGTCATCTTGCCCATGAGGCACGGTTCGCAAGTACCAAGTGATTCATAATCAAGTGATTCCAAAAGCCCATCAGTATGGAGTTTCTTCATGCGCTTTACACCGATATGACCTAAACGGCAGTGCCACAAATAAGTTGCACTATCATTATCAACTCTGTATCTTTTGGTTTCAACACTATGAATATATGTATCACTACTATTGAGATTCAATAAAAATAGACCACTCTTCAAGGGTGCATGACCATAAAAGATATTACTCATATAAATAGAACAACCATTATTCTCTGACTTAAATGAATAACCGTCTCGCATCAAACAAGATCCAGATATAATGTTCATGCTCAACGCTGGCACCAAATAACAATTATTTAGGTCTAAAACTAATCCCGATGGTAGATGTAGAGGTAGCGTGTTGACCGCGATCACATCGACTTTGGAACCATTTCCCACGCGCATCGTCACCTCGTCCTTAGCTAATTTTTTCTTAATCCGTAGTCCCTGTTTCGAGTTGCAAATATTAGCAACAGAACCAGTATCAAATACCTAGGTACTACTGCAAGTATTAGTAAGGTACACATCAATAACATGTATATCACATATACCTTTGTTCACTTTGCCATCCTTCTTATCCGCCAAATACTTGGGGCAGTTCCGCTTCCAGTGTCCAGTCTGCTTGTAGTAGAAGCACTCAGTCTCAGGCTTAGGTCCAGACTTGGGTTTCTTATCTTGAGCAACAACTTGTTTGCTGTTCTTCTTGAAGTTCCCCTTCTTCTTCCCTTTGCCCTTTTTCTTGAAACTGGTGGTCTTGTTAACCATCAACACTTGATGCTCCTTCTTGATTTCTACCTCCGCGACTTTTAGCATTGCGAAGAGCTCGGAAATAGTCTTGTCCATCCCTTGCATATTATAGTTCATCACGAAGCTCTTGTAGCTTGGTGGCAGTGATTGAAGAATTCCGTCAATGACACTATCATCAGGAAGATTAACTCCCAGTTGAATCAAGTGATTATTACACCCAGACATTTTGAGTATGTGTTCACTGACAGAACTATTCTCCTCCATCTTGCAGCTATAGAACTTATTGGAGACTTCATATCTCTCAATCCGGGCATTTGCTTGAAATATTAACTTCAACTCCTGGAACATCTCATATGCTCCATGACGTTCAAAACATCGTTGAAGACCCGGTTCTAAGACGTAAAGCATGGCACACTGAATTATCGAGTAGTCATCAGCTTTGCTCTGCCAGACGTTCTTAACATCATCAGTTGCATCAGCAGCAGGCCTGGAACCCAGCGGTGCTTCCAGGACGTAATTCTTCTGTGCAGCAATGAGGATAATCCTCAGGTTACGGACCCAGTCCGTGTAATTGCTACCATCATCTTTCAACTTTGCTTTCTCAAGGAACGCATTAAAATTCAACGGAACAACAGCACAAGCCATCTATCTACAACAAACCTAGACAAGCAATATACTATCAGGTACTAAGTTCATGATAAATTTAAGTTCAATTAATCATATTACTTAAGAACTCCCACTTAGATAGACATCCCTCTAATCTTCTAAGTGATTACGTGATCCATATCAACTACACCATGTCCGATCGTCACGTGAGATGGAGTAGTTTCAACGGTGAACATCAATATGTTGATCATATCTACTATATGATTCACGCTCGACCTTTCAGTCTCCGTGTTCCGAGGCCATATCTGTTATATGCTAGGCTCGTCAAGTTTAACCTGAGTATTCCGCGTGTGCAACTGTTTTGCACCCGTTGTATTTGAAGGTAGAGCCTATCACACCCAATCATCACGTGGTGTCTCAGCACGAAGAACTTTCGCAACGGTGCATACTCAGGGAGAACACTTCTTGATAATTTAGTGAGAGATCATCTTAAAATGCTACCGTCAATCAAAGCAAGATAAGATGCATAAAACATAAACATCACATGCAATCAATATAAGTGATATGATATGGCCATCATCATCTTGTGCTTGTGATCTCCATCTCCGAAGCACCGTCGTGATCACCATCGTCACCGGCGCGACACCTTGATCTCCATCGTAGCATCGTTGTCGTTACGCCATCTATTGCTTCTACGACTATCGCTACCGCTTAGTGATAAAGTAAAGCAATTATAGGGCGTTTGCATTTCATACAATAAAGCGACAACCATATGGCTCCTGCCAGTTGCCGATAACTTCGGTTACAAAACATGATCATCTCATACCATAAAATATAGCATCACGTCTTGACCATATCACATCACAACATGCCCTGCAAAAACAAGTTAGACGTCCTCTACTTTGTTGTTGCAAATTTTACGTGGCTGCTACGGGCTTAGCAAGAACCGTTCTTACCTACGCATCAAATCCACAACGATAGTTCGTCAAGTTAATGCTATTTTAACCTTCGCAAGGACCGGGCGTAGCCACACATGGTTCAGCTAAAGTGAGAGAGACAGACACCCGCCAGTCACCTTTAAGCACGAGTGCTTGTAACCGTGAAACCAGTCTCGCGTAAGCGTACGCGTAATGTCGGTCCGGGCCGCTTCATCTCACAATACCGCTGAGCCAAAGTATGACATGCTGGTAAGCAGTATGACTTGTATCGCCCACAACTCACTTGTGTTCTACTCGTGCATATGACATCTACGCATAAAACCTGGCTCGGATGCCACTGTTGGGGAACGTAGTAATTTCAAAAAAAAATCCTACGCACACACAAGATCATGGTGATGCATAGCAACGAGAGGGGAGAGTAATGTCCACGTACCCTCGTAGACCAAAAGCGGAAGCGTTATGACAACGCGGTTGATGTAGTCGTACGTCTTCACGATCCGACCGATCCAAGTACCGAACGTACGGCACCTCCAAGTTCAGCACACGTTCAGCTCGATGACGATCCCCGGACTCCGATCCAGCAAAGTGTCGGGGATGAGTTCCGTCAGCACGACGGCGTGGTGACGATGATGATGTTCTACCGGCGCAGGGCTTCGCCTAAACTCCGCGACGATATGACCGAGGTGGAATATGGTGGAGGGGGGCACCGCACACGGCTAAGGAACGATCACGTAGTTCAACTTGTGTGTTCTAGGGTGCCCCCCTGCCCCCGTATATAAAGGAGCAAGGGAGGGTGCGGTCGGCCCTAGGAGGAGGCGCGTCGGAGGAGTCCTACTCCCACCGGGAGTAGGACTCCCCCCTTTCCC
>NC_041383.1:599845268-599858239 GCF_002162155.2 Triticum dicoccoides
GGGAGGGGCGCGCGGCTGCCCCTAGGCCTCCTCTCCTCTTCCTCCATTAGGCCCAATAAGGCCCATTAGGTCACCGGGGGGTTCCGGTAACCTCCCAGTACTCCGGTAAAATGCCGATTTCACCCGGAACACTTTCGATGTCCAAACATAAGCTTCCAATATATCAATCTTTATGTCTCGACCATTTCGAGACTCCTCGTCATGTCCGTGATCACATCCAGGACTCCAAACAAACTTCGGTACATCAAAACTTATAAACTCATAATAAAACTGTCATCGTAACGTTAAGCGTGCGGACCCTACGGGTTCGAGAACTATGTAGACATGACCTAGAACTATTCTCGGTCAATAACCAATAGCGGAACCTGGATGCTCATATTGGCTCCTACATATTCTACGAAGATCTTTATCGGTCAAACCGCATAACAACATACGTTGTTCCCTTTGTCATCGGTATGTTACTTGCCCGAGATTCGATCGTCGGTATCCAATACCTAGTTCAATCTCGTTACCGGCAAGTCTCTTTACTCGTTACGTAATGCATCATTCCGTAACTAACTCATTAGCTACATTGCTTGCAAGGCTTATAGTGATGTGCATTACCGAGAGGGCCCAGAGATACCTCTCCGACAATCGGAGTGACAAAACCTAATCTCGGAATACGCCAACCCAACATGTACCTTTGGAGACACCTGTAGTACTCCTTTATAATCACCCAGTTACGTTGTGATGTTTGGTAGCACCCAAAGTGTTCCTCCGGTAAACGGGAGTTGCATATCTCATAGTTACAGGAACATGTATAAGTCATGAAGAAAGCAATAGCAATATACTAAACGATCAAGTGCTAGGCTAACGGAATGGGTCATGTCAATCACATCATTGTCCTAATGATGTGATCCCGTTGATCAAATGACAACACATGTCTATGGTTAGGAAACATAACCATCTTTGATTAATGAGCTAGTCAAGTAGAGGCATACTAGTGACGTTATGTTGGTCTATGTATTCACACATGTATTATGTTTCGGTTAATACAATTCTAGCATGAATAATAAACATTTATCATGATATGAGAAAATAAATAATAACTTTATTATTGCCTCTAGGGCATATTTCCTTCATCGCCATGGCAAGCGGAGGATTGTATTAGACGGCTCAACAGAATGGAGCCTTTTCGGTGAATAGCACTTATCGTCTCAGCCTCTACGAGCGTTTCTTGCCATCCTTAGTTGCAATGAGAAGGGCACCAGATGGGCGACATGTCGGGCACTTATATGGAGGCGCCCTGCTCCACCCAAGATGGATATATTTGCATGGAACTCGTTGGCCAGTTGGGCAAATAAGAAAACCAGAACGTTGGAGATCGTTGATGTGTGCCCATTATGTGCGATGGAGCGGGAGAACACACTCCATGTTTTTTGCAGGTGAGCGGTGGAGCTCCGGCGAGACATACAAAAACATTCAAACCTGCTGGATCTTGCAACTGTGCGTCCAACGGGGGTGGAGTGGCTCTTTGATGTCTTGCATAATCTGAATGATGATGACCGTATACGTGTGCTAATGGTTCCGTGGTGCTCCGCCCACATATGAACCGAAATTGTCCACGACAAAAAGCCCCCCCCCCCTCCGGTCGAAGCTTCCTGCCGTTTCTTGCTCAGCTATGAGGCGTCACTGGTCACCCTCAAGGTCATGTAAGACAATATTATAGTCAATTATTAATACAAATTGGGCGACACGAGGGTAACGCACAGGCACAAACTCAAACTCATATCCTACTCACTAATAGTCGGGTTACCCATGGGCATGGGCGTGACCCATGGGCGGAGAGCACCGCCAATATCCTACCCATTCGGTTCGGATACCCATGGGTCCAATTGCTGGGTTGATAGGTGTTGCACCTCAACAGATGTTACTGGTGCATATCAACATTCAAAAAAAAACTTTTTTTGAGAGAGAAAAAAAAACGTTGTTACTGTACTGGGTGGTAAAACCGTAAATCACTGGGGGAGGAAGTTGCGCGGAAGCTCGCGTGGGCGACGGGCAGTGCTCGGCAGAGCCCCTTCTTAGTGCGGGTGCAGCTTCATGAGGGGTGGTGTCGTCGCCTTGCTTGGAATGGCAATGCGCGTAGCAACCACGCAGCGCTCCACCCTTTCCAAATCGATGCCGCGGCAAAGCATCCGACGCGAGCTGCCTGCCATACGTACATTAATACCAGAGGCCGAGCTCGCGCTGGTCCTTTCCTTGGTGACTCTCCTCGGCTCCTCCTCCTAGTCTCCACCACTGCCTTCCCGGAGCTGCCTGTTCCCATGGCGCTCTCCCGCCGCATTCTCCTCTTCGTCTCCCTCGTCGCCATGACGGCGGTCACCGGCACCTCCGAGATCATCGTGACCCAGTGCTACCCGCCGCCCACGCCCACTGTCAACGGCAGCACCAGCGCGTTCCGCCGCGATCTCCTCTCGCTACTCGACGCCCTCCCCTCGGCCGCCGCGCCGACGGGCTTCGCCTCCATGCGGACCGGCGGCGCGTTCGCCCGCGGCCTCTGCTTCGGCGACCCCGCGCCAGACCCGTGCTTCCGCTGCCTGTCTGACGCCGGCAGGAAGATCACCGACCTGTGCGGAGACGTCAATCGACGGCTGCTTCCTGGGCTACGCGGACACCAACGCGTCCTCCGCCGGCGCGGACGACAACGACATCAGTGGCGTGACATTCTCCGGCGACGCCCTCCGGCGCTTCGACAACGTCGACGTGCAGAAGCTCGTGGCCGTGGCGCGGTCCCTGGTCCCGCGGTCCGCGAACGGCCAGGTGGCCGCCGCCGACGCGACTGCCACGGCGAGCAACGGCGACACGGTGCGCATGCTGGCACAGTGCGCGACGGACAGCGCGCCGGCGGAGTGCGCCCGGTGCCTGCAGGATTCGTCGCTGCAGATGGCCAAGAGCTGGAGGCTCACGCTCACCGCCGACGCCGTGCAAGGAAGCGTGGCCGCGGTTCTGGGCTCGAACTGCTACCTCCGCTTTGAGATATCGGCACCGCCGCTGCCCGTGAGAGAAAAGAGGACCATGTTTATCTTGGTACTCATACTAAAATGGCCGTATGCATCCTTTGTTGGTGCAGAGGCCGGGAAGTGAAAATCTCCCCATTTTAAGCTAGCTGTGTTGATCGTTCTTTCTCGACACAGAAGATGGCGACCCCAGAGGCGACTCGAGAGACGCCCGCGGCGAACGTCGCTAGCCGGCGGCCGGAACCTGCGGATCTGTCTGCGAGGCGTGTTGGGGGGCGGTTCTGGGTGCTTACGGACTCGGATGAAGAGGAGGACGACGACGGGGATCCTGCGGGCAGATCTCCGGCGGACTACTCGCCGACTCCTTCCGACGTGATTTGCGAGGCTTTCAACACTGGATACTCGGAGGAAGAAGTCGCCGCGTTGGTCGATGAAACTGTGCCGGGCGATGATCCGGCGCGGATTGGGCTACGTTCTGAGGATAGGGTGGAGGTGGTTCGCCGGATTATCCACCGGAGGACGGCGGCGACGGCGATCTGGCCTTGGAAAGGGCCTCTACCTAAGGTATGTATCCAACCAGTTACTTTGTCCGATTTCTTCGCGCAAGATGATTGGAGTCTCGTAGTGCGTAAGAAGAAGAAGAAGAGAGGGAGACCGGAGCCAGCGCAGCCGGCGCCGGCGATCCGGGCGGCGGCCGAGATCAGGGCGGCCAGGAACGATCGTTTGAATCTCCTCCTGGGCCACGAAGGGGCCGTTAAGGAGTGGGCCGATTGTCGGATTGTGCATGGGTATGAGGCCCATCAGGGGGGTGTTGATGAGGGCCTGGTTGGACCGGACTCGACTGGATATGTGGCCCAGGAGAGCCGCGTCGTGCCCTCTCAGCCCGACGTGATCTCATGCACGTACGAGGAAAACTGTGTCCTTCTCGCTCGTGCGCCGCCGTGTTATAGGGTTCGAAAGGCTGGGACGAAAGGTTTCCCTCCCTGTGGTGATCGTCGGGCTCGGCGAATCCGGCCGCTGCCAGGTATGGCAGGCCGTGGGGAGGCTCCGCCGCCAGCCAAGCGGCCCTCTTCTGGCGCTGCGGGTCGGGGTGGAGCGGCCCCTCCGCCGGCGGCGGGTGCCGGACGTGGCGTCCTGGTGCAGCCTGGCCAAAGGCCGCCGGCGGCTGGGTCCGTCGCGATTGGTTCCTCAGGCCGAGGCGCGTGCCCCGTGGGTGCGCGGCCTCCGGGACAAGCTCCCTTGCAGCCGGCCTCTAGGAGGGGAGGCATGAGGCCGCCGGCGCTGGGCATGGTGCCCACTGCCCATGCTGCCGGTCGGGGTGGGGTGAGACCACCGGCGCCAGGTGCGGCGCCCTCTGTTCCCCAGGCTGCGGGTCGTGGAGGCCCTCGACCCCCCGCGCCGGGGGCTTCTGGCGAGGTTACGGCTGGCCGCGGTGGCGGACCTCGGCCTGCTGGAGGCGTGCCAGCGACCACAGGCAAACCGCCGCCCCATTACGTTGCTAGGCCGGCGCAGAACCGGTCCGGTCAGACTCAGACGAACAACAAAGAGCCCAACGATCCGCCCCGAAACCAGTGGGGGGATGATGGGTATGATGCGTATGGTGAAGGACAGCACCGAGGATCCTCTTCTACGGGAGGAGGGCGTGGATATGCCTGGCAGAGTGACGGGTCGGCTGAGAGACCGTTTCTTGGCCCGGCAGGTGGTTTTGTTGAGGGGGCTTCCGGCCCGGATCACCGTCAGAGAGGAGGCTTTCGTGGCCATCGTGGTGGTCGGGGTGGGGGTCGTGGGCGATTTCGCCGCCCGCCCCCGCCTAGGGCTGTTGGTCCTACAGCTACGGCAGAGGAGTCTGAGCATACTTCTTCTGAGCTTCCTTCACAGGCGATGGAGGTGGTGAATGCTCTCGCGAGTGTTCAGGTTTCTGAGGCTGGGACGGTGGATGAGGCTACTGACAGGTCTGATGCCGAGAGGGCGTCCAAATATGCTCGTAAGAAGGAAAGGATGATTTGTTACCGTTGTGGTGAGAAGGGCCACTTCATTGCTGAGTGTGTGGCCTAGCTGTGTGAGTCATGTGGCAAGCTTGCACATGACTCGGGGGAGTGCCCGTTATTGCGTGACCTGCCTCCGACGCTGAATATTTATGGAGTATACTGTGCTGAGCTTATGTTTTTTGAGTCCCCGGCGGCGAGAGAGGTCCCGGAGGATACCCTGAGTTTGGCTACCGGGATTGTGATGGCGACCCAGGGCGAGGTGACTAAGGCACAGATTGTGAGGAGGCTTCAGGAGCTGGCTCCCGGGGATTTTAGATGGGATTTGGTGCTCATCGAGGACAGGGTTTTTAAAGTTGATTTCCCATCTGTTGATGACCTGCAGAGATTATTGAGCTTTGGCTTGTGTAAAGTTCTAGGGACTAAGTGTATCCTGGAGTTCAACAAGTGGAAGCAGTTTGAGCCCAAAGGAAAGCCACTTACGCAGGTCTGGTTGCGGTTTATAGGGGCTCCATCTAAGCCTCTGCAGGATGCTCGAGTGGTGGCCAGTTTAGGCATCATGGTTGGAAAGACAGAAAAAGTGGATATGGCTTTCACGCGTGCCCATGGGGTTGCACGGCTTTTAGTTAGCGTTCTGGATGTTGAGTTTGTGCCTGATAAGGTCAACTGGACCTATAAGGGAGAGGTGTTCCCGCTAGAGATCGAGTTTGAGGACACCGATTTATTTGCTGATGCTATTAATGGTAATGATGTTGACATGCACGACAGGGATGGTAATGCGGGGGCCAAGGGGCCACCATCAGATGAGCCCAATCGAGAGGGGTCTAACGGTTCTCACCCACCTTCTCAGTCGCCTGGGGAGGGGACCGGGGTTGAGCCCGCAGCTTCACCAGCGGTGCCCATGACTACTTTGCGTTTTGGGTCTTTTGAGCCAGCCTCGGCACCTCCCAGACTCTGGAGTGACCAGGTTGAGTCTGGTAATTGTCTTGAGCACACGCTCCCTTCGTTGGAGTTCGAGGGGGAGGCTGGTTTGTCCGCTGGACGACATGTGAGGACTTTGGTCGGCGCTATGGAGAGGAGGTCGGAGGGTGCTTCTCTTGTTCTGGCGCCTCACGCGGACGCGACTGCGGAGTCGGAGACTGCGGTCGCGTTGGGTTGTGGGGGAGGGGGTTCGGGGCAGGTGGCCCCGTCTTCTCCCGTCCCCATAACGATCCCGGTGGCATCGGTGACGCCGGCCCCGAGGGGGTCGGACGGTGCTGCGAGAGGGAGCCCGAGGCAGGAGGCCTCGGCTCCTGCTACTCCGTTGGTGGTAACCACGGAGGTTGCTGTTGCGTTAGGGGGGACGCCGGGGCAGGAGGCCCTGTCTCCTCCCTCTCCACCGACGGTCAGGAGGACCACCCCGCCGATGGCTCTTTCGTCTGAGCCAGCGGCTGGGGTGGGAGGAGGGTGCGGGCAGGCGGTCCCCACTACACCCTCCTCGACACTACCTTTGGCAGGGGCCCCTAGTGTGGGGCACCTGTCTCAGGGGATCGGGAACCCGCAGACGCCATCTCTGGTAACTTCGGCACCACCTTTCAGGGATTCAGTGCCAGGTTTTACTAGGGAGGAGGTTGTCGCATTTGGTGGGATCCCGGACCATATCTCCGAGGGGAGACGGATGAGTGCTCGCATCCTCGACATCCCTGAGGTGGACGATATGCAGCAGCGGTGCGCTATGAGGGCGGCCAAGCTTCAGGATGCTGCTTTATCTTCTGGTATGTCCGTCAACCTATCTAATTCCTTATTGCATTTTTCTAATGAGGACATTATAAATAATGCAAACCAATTAGGAGTTTCACTAGGTGCTACGGATAGTGAGATTACCAATTCGGTGAATGATCTGTTAGATTTGGAGGCGGAACGTGCTTTAGAGACTATTCGTAATCTTGCAGCAGTTAAACCAATGAATGATGATGAGATTAATGCATTAGGGGTTAGAGTGCTCGATAATCTGTGTGAGGATCTAGCACCCCCCATTCATGACGCTGAGGAAGATGATGCACCCCTAGAGAATGATGCTAGTCATATTTGTGAACCCGGTCATGAGGACCGGGACACTGAGCTTAGTAAACCTAAGCGTAAGTGGAAACGGAAGATTTATCCCGATTCCGCAGTTCGTAGGAGTGCTAGGATTCGAACCACTAAAAAATTCCATGATGAAATATGAGAGGAATTTTTTGGAATAGCAGAGGTCTGAAGGACTTGGCTAAAAGAAGATTCTTGGCTGAGGCAGCTTTAGAGCAGAGGTTAGATTTTATTGCTCTATTGGAGACGGGTAGAGATAACTTCGCACCACAATTTCTGTCCTCTCTTGTGGGTGGTATTGATTTCGATTGGTATTGCCTCCCACCACGAGGAAGATCGGGTGGTATCTTACTAGGTGTGAGATGCGATTCGCTTGAAGTCCGAAGTGTAGTGATGGGTGACTTCGCGGTGAAGTTTCGAGTTAGGTCTAGGATAGATGGTTTTAACTGGGCTTTGGTGGCGGTCTATGGTGCCGCACAACCCGAGCTTAAAGGGGAATTTCTAGCGGACCTTGTTCGAATCTGTGGGTCTGAACAACTGCCAATTTTAGTTGGAGGTGATTTCAATATCATCAGGAGGAGAGAGGAGAAGAACAATGATAACTTTGATGGCAGATGGTCTTTCATGTTCAACACCATTATTGAAAGCTTGGATCTGAGAGAGATAGAGCTTTCTGGTCGAAAGTTTACCTGGGCTAATGCTCTGCCAAACCCAACCTATGAAAAACTTGATCGAGTTCTTGCGAGCGTGGAGTGGGAACAAAAGTTCCCTCTGGTTACGGTGCAAGCTCTTTCGAGGGGAATATCTGATCATACCCCATTGTTTGTGGACTCAGGGGAGCCGAACCACGTGGGTAACAAGAACACATTCTCCTTCGAGATGTCATGGTTTGAACGCGAGGGGTTCTTGGACTTGATTGCCAGGGAATGGGTTAAAGGTGTAGGAGGCAAAACTGCGATTGAGCGTTGGCAGAATAAGATTAGGCATTTGAGAAGCTTCTTACGGGGCTGGGCTAAGCACCTCAGTGGTGAGTATAAGATTGAAAAGGATAGACTCCTTATTCTTATACAGGACCTGGACATACAGGCCGAATCCCATATTTTATCACCAGTTGAGCTTTAGGTTAAAAATGAGGTGGAGAAGAGGTTAAAAGAATTGCTCCGCGAAGAAGAACTGAAGTGGGCTTTGCGTGCTAAAGTCCGAAAAGTGGTCCAGGGGGATGCGAATACTCAGTTCTTCCATTTGATTGCTAATGGCAAACACAGAAAGAAGTGTATCTTTCAGCTTGAGCAAGACGAGGGCACTATTTTAGGTCAGGATAACCTAAAAACATATATTACCGACTATTATAAGTAGTTATTTGGACCTCCAGAGGATAATAGTGTGTCCCTCGATGAGTCCAGGACTGAGGATGTACCTCAGCTATCGGCTGCCGATAATGATATTCTGGTTGCCCCGTTCTCGGAGAAGGAGGTGTTTGATGCCATTACACAGATGAAAAACAATAAGGCTCCTGGACCGGATGGATTCTCGGCAGAGTTCTATAAAAAGTGCTGGCACATTATTAAGGGGGATTTACTACCTATGTTCCATGATCTGTTCTCTGGACAACTTCAATTATTTCACTTGAATTTTGGGACTATCACACTGCTTCCTAAGAAGACAGATGCGGTGAGAATTGAGAAATTCAGGCCGATCTGTCTCCTCAATGTTAGTTTCAAAATTTTCACCAAGGTCGGGACTAACAGACTCACACAGATTGCGCATTCTGTGGTGCAACAGTCCCAAACCGCTTTCATGCCGGACAGAAATATCCTTGAAGGGGTGGTAGTCCTGCATGAAACGCTCCATGAAATCCATTCCAAAAAATTAGATGGAGTGATTTTTAAGGTGGATTTCGAGAAAGCGTATGATAAGGTCAAATGGCCATTCCTCCAACAGTCATTGCGTATGAAAGGTTTTGATGAAGCCTGGCGCCGACAGGTTGAATCATTTACGCAAAAAGGTAGTGTGGGAATTAGAGTTAACGGTGACATAGGTCACTATTTCCAGACACATAAAGGCCTAAGAAAAGGAGATCCGATGTCCCCTATCTTGTTTAACATTGTGGTGGATATGTTAGCAATTTTGATAGGAAGGGCTAAGGAAAGTGGTCAAGTCGGTGGATTGGTACCTCATCTTATTGATGGAGGTGTTTCCATCCTTCAGTACGCTGATGATACGATCATCTTTATGGAGCATGACTTGGCCAAGGCGAGAAATATGAAGCTGGTGTTATGCCTATTTGAACAATTGACCGGGTTAAAGATCAACTTTCATAAGAGCGAGCTGTTCTGTTTTGGTAGGGCCAAAGATGAACAGGAGGCTTATAGGCAATTGTTTGGATGTGAGTTGGGAGAGTTACCCTTCTCTTACTTGGGGATTCCTATCCACCATCGTAGGCTGACAAACAGAGAATGGAAGTGCATCGAGGACCGATTTGAGAAGAAAATGAGCTGCTGGAAGGGTAAGCTCATGTCATACGGAGGCCGATTAATCCTAATTAATTCGGTGCTCACGAGTATGCCAATGTTTCTTCTATCGTTCTTTGAGGTACCAGTTGGGGTTAGGAAGAGACTGGACTTCTATCGATCGCGCTTCTTTTGGTAGGGTGATGAGCTTAAAAGAAAATATCGGCTTGCTAAATGGGATATCATTTGTAGACCGAAAGACCAAGGGGGTCTCGGGATTGAGAATCTCGAAGTTAAGAATAAATGTCTTCTTAGCAAGTGGCTGTGGAAGCTCTCTTCGGAGAATGATGCTATGTGGGCTCAAATCCTTCACAGCAAGTACCTCCAGACAAAAACTTTGTCCCAGGTTACAGTCCGGCCGACTGACTCGCCCTTCTGGAAAGGCCTTATGAAAGTCAAACAGGCATTGTTTAATAGGACGAAGTTTTTTATTGGAAACGGCACGAGTACATGTTTCTGGGAGGATACTTGGCTCGGTGAGACACCCTTGGCCATCCAATACCCGTCTTTGTACCGCATCGTTCAATGACGTGAGGTGTTCGTTGCATCAGTCTTTCAATCTACCCCCCTTAATATTCAGTTCCGTCGATCGCTAGCGGGCAATCGTTGGGAAGAATGGCTCCGTCTAGTTAGGAGACTGATGGAAGTCCAGCTTTCTCAACAACCCGATGAATTACGCTGGAAGTTGACTAAGTCTGGAGCATTTACGGTAAAATCAATGTATATTGATGTTATTAATTCGAACTCCATGCCTACGTCCAAGCATGTTTGGGATGTCAAAGTTCCTCTGAAAATAAAAGTGTTTATGTGGTTTGTCCATAAACAAGTTATTTTAACTAAGGACAACTTGATAAAGCGTAATTGGACAGGACCTACTAGGTGTAGTTTCTGCGATCGGGATGAGACTATCAAACACCTCTTTTTTGATTGCCCGCTGGCCAAGGTACTTTGGCAGATGGTCCACATTGCTTTTAATATCAACCCACCGAATTCTGTTAATGCGTTATTTGGGACATGGCTTAATGGGATTGAGCCTGACTTAGCGAGACATATTCGGGTTGGAGTTTGTGCTTTACTGTGGATTATCTGGAATTGCAGAAATGATTTGGTCTTTAACAGAATATCATGTATACATTTTTTGCAGGTTCTATTCCGAGCTACGGCACTGATCCGCTCATGGTCGCTACTAACCCAGACGGAGGCCAGGGAGCATTTGGTTACTAGGTCTTTCCGCTGGGAGATGGTAGCTCGGGATATCTTCAACCGGTTTGGATGGCGGTCATGTAATAGGATAGGCATTTAGTATCCCTATCTAGTTTTAGCCAGCCGGTTGTGGCGTCTTTTCTTGGCTAGTTGATGTTTCTAGCCCTCTCTGGCTCTGTGTGAGCTTTTTGTGCTTTTTTAGTACTTTATGAGACTTTTGGAACCATGTTCGCACTACTTTATTTGGTTAATAAGATGGCCGTATGCATCTTTCTGATGCAGAGGCCGGGGAATCCCCCTTTCGAAAAAATTGCTACATAACTCCGGCCGGTAGATCTCATGGTGAATCTATCTCTAACTTGTGATGCGCTGCGCTGCAGGGAGGTTCGTAAAGGATAACATCGTCCTGACTGTGTGCATTGGCTTCATCGTCGCGGCGGCGATCGTCAGGCTGGTAGTTCATGTCTGCTGCTGCTGTTGCTGCTGCTGACTGGCTCGGGAATGCTGCTGGTGCACCAGGTATGTACTATGTACTACCTATGTTTCCGCCTGGTTGTTGAGAAATATACATTCGCAATCTTAACACAACTATCTTCATCTCCAGCGGTGGAAGGGAAGCCATGATCTGACCGGGTTAAGAAGGAAGAAGACCGAATAAAAGCAAGGAGCCATCTACAGGACATGAGAGGGCGCTGGCTGGCTCGGGCGTTACCAACTTCCTGCACGAGCACATAGCTAGCTAGGGTCGTGTTCCCGTTCCTATTAATTTGGATGCTTGGTACTCCATTTTACTACTGCTCTGTTCCGTGATCTCCCACTAATCTTCTTCGTGATTGTGGAGCCCGGTCGTTTGGCGCGATCCTATGTGTGTGTGGAAACCTAATGCTGATCTTTATAAGATCTTTAGCAGATGTTCATCTCTTCTCTGTAGTTGCCTACCTAGCTAGCTAGCTCGATCTGCATTCAGGTATTTTCATGCATTGCATGAGCTTTTTTCTTAACGGTTATGCATGTTTTAGCTAGTTCTCGCAGCGAGGCATATTTGCGATGCCAGTTTAGCTCGACGTCTATGGCAGGAGCTCGGTGCTTGCTCAACGTCCATGGTGTCCACGCGTACGCATGCACGCTTTACCAACTGCTGCTCTCAGGCGCAGCTGGATTTCTGCTGTGCTTCCCCTCCATTTGAAACTAGCCTCGCCTCGTTGCTGGCTGACGGCCGGTGCGTGCTAGCTGCATGCATGTACATGCATCTTCTGAAATAGAGTGATTGGTTTGGATTCAACTGCAGAATGTAGGCAAATGGGTGCTAGCTGTACATATTAATTGCCTCCATTCAGTGTCGATTTCTTCAGTGTACTACTGCTAGTGTCGATTGATGCATTGGTTTGAGTTTGATTTAGTCAGGTAGGTTTAGTAATTCATTTTTTAATTAATTTGACATGGGTTTGATGAACTATGTAACATTGCCTTGGTCTCTAAATATAAGACATCTTTTGGTCTAAAGAGAGGGAGTAGCAAACAAGATATGTTTAACCTGCTTTAACATATTTTTTTAGAGAAAAGGCCAAGGCCCGACTTTATAGATAAAGCCACCAGGCAGCGTCACGGATACCACAGGTTCACTGGAAATCATAACCACACAGAGGAGTTTAAGAGAAACCTAAGCAAGCATGATACAGGCAACTGCCTTACACAGCGCGCAGGCTGGGGAGGAGAAAGACCAAATGTCCGCAAACGACAGCACCAAATTATACGGCAGGGTTCGTCCCGGATATCTGAGAAGCCGAAGCCCGAATTTTGTTGATGAGCAGGTCCAGGGCGTCCCGATCAGGCTCCTTAGTCAATGATCTCCACTGCTGCAAGAATATACATGATTTGAATAGAACATCAGCAGGTTTAGATGGGAAGGTAAGCTCAATAGTAAATTTGTTTCTAATATTCCATAAGGCCCAGCATAAGGCTCCCAAGCCAACCCAAAATACCCTCTTGGTGGGATGGCTCCTCTCTCCTCCCTCTCTCCCCTCCCTTCCTCCCCTCTTCCTTGCCTCGGAGGACTGCCCCCCGCCCTTCCCCGATGGCTGGTGTCCGGTCGCCATCCTCTCCGTGTGCAGCTGCTCTCCCCCTCTCCCCCCTGGCTCTCCGCAAGTGGGTTTCTCCCCTCCCTCCTCTCCGCTGCCGGTGCTTGGTTCTCGTTTTTGGGCCCTGGGGTC
>NC_041383.1:599858547-599894129 GCF_002162155.2 Triticum dicoccoides
GGCCTACGCTGCCCCTCGCCTTCGTAAGTTCGCCCCCGGGGGTCGAGGCCGGCCAGTGGTGGTGTCTCCGTCGGTCGACGGCTGGATCCGGATCTCGCGGCGTCGGTCTAAATCTGGTAAGTTTGCGGTTGCATCTCCTGCTCCTGGTATCTTGGGTTGTGCTCCTGATGGGGAGCTTGGAGGCTCCCCATCTCCATCTCCCTCTCCCTCTCCTTCTCCGTCTTCGGCTGTTGTGGCTTCGTCGCCGGTGGCGGCGTCGGCGGGGCCGGCGGTTGCCCCATGTACCCTAGATCCAGATCTCAGTGCGGTGGCCTCCGGCCTGCGGGCCTGCCCTCCGTGTGGGCCTGATGGGCCTATCGGGGCGGTGTTGGCTAGTGGGCCTCCCCCCTCCTTTCTTCGGTGGTCAATTTTCCCCCGCTCGTTTCTTTTGGCCCAGTTGGGCCCAACACCCGGCTACCGGCTCCCCATCCTCCTTTGGCCCATTTGGCGAGTCGGGCCCTGGGGGGCACGGCTCGCTCGGGCTATATATGGATCCCACGCGGTTCGGCATCCCCCTGCTAGGGTTTCCTGCTTCCGCCTCTGATTTGCGCCGCTATCGCCTTCCCATCCGTCGCGTCTTTAGATCCCCTCCACCTCCACCCCTCCTTCTTACTTTTGCTGTGGTGATCTCCATGGACAAATCTAGGGGCTCTTCCTGCGAGGCGCTTTCTGGTAGCAAGCGGCGCTGCGAGGACTCCCCCGCCTCCGCGGTGGATCTGGAGCTAGAGGCCTCGCTCCACTCCAAGCTGGAGTCGGAGCAGGCGGCGCGCGAGCAGGCGGCTCGTGGCCGCGACGCCTGGGCTTCGGGTCCGGAGTGGGTGCAGCGCTCGGAGAGGGATGGGGTGACTGGATCTGGGCCGCAGGGCTCTGGATCTGGTCCTTCTCCCTCTCCGGTGCTGGATCCGTGGGAGGCGGCGGTGGCCTCCGGCGGTGGGGTATCTTCGTCCTCGGCTTCCCTTCCTGCTCAGGGTGCGGGGCGGGGCTCGTCTGCCCCGTCTCGGCCCCTGCCTCCCCCGCCTACTCGCGCGTTTGGGGCTGGATCTGGTTTTTGTCCGCCGCCTCGCTCCTTCACGGGGCCGGCGTGTCGGCCACCTGGTCCGGCCTCGGGGGCGCCCCTCCCTCCGGGCATGGGGGATGGGATCCTTCCTCCTCCTCCGGCGCATCAGCAACCCCGCCCCTCCCCTTCCTCCCACAGCAACCCTTCGGTGCTCACCTGTTTTGCCTGCCACAGACCGGGGCACTTCCAGTCTCGCTGCACCAACCCCCCATTCTGCTTGATTTGCCGTTCTGATGGTCACCTCACGGTCAGCTGCATGGATAGGCAGAAGCCTCCTGCGGTCTTCCAGTTTGGTATGGGCCTCCCTGGTTGCTCTTTCTTCGCCTTTGATGGTGACCTGCCTGTTCGGGAGGTGGCACCTGCGCTGTCCAATGCGGCGATTGTCTCTGTCAAGGACCAAAAGATCTCGCCCCAAACTCTTCTGGAAGGGCTCCGCATTTGGGATGTGGCTGGTTGGGACTGGAAAGTTGTGCAGCTATCGGACTTTGACTTCTCTGTGGTGTTCCCCTCCAAAGAATGCCTGCGTATGATCGCTTCCTGCACCAGTTTCACCTTGCCCCTTAACCAACTGGTGGTTTCTGTTAAAGCGGCTTCATACAATGGTACTGCAGTTGGCCCTCTCTCTCAAGTGTGGGTGTTGATCGATGATCTGCCGGCTGGTCTGCGCTCGTCTGCTTTTCTCATGTCCTTTGGGGTTCTGATTGGGAAACCCATTGAGGTGGATGAGGAGTCTCTGAACAAGGTTGGTCCTGCTAGGATTAAGGTTTGGTGCGTTGACCCTGAACGGGTGCATGGTTTCATTGATGTTTACCCATCTCCCAATGGCATCAGACTGCGGGTGCGGGTGGAGGGTTCGGTGGCGGCTTTCCAAGCTCCACCTCCCCCCCTCCGTCTGTTAATCCTTCAGATAAGCATGATAAGCATGACAAGGAAGGGGATGGTTCCTTTGGTGGCCCTAATCAGAGCTTTGGGTCTAATCTCCGCTTCACTCAATCCGAATGGGATGGACTGGCAGACTCAGAACGGGAGTTGTTTCAATATCAAGCGCCTGGTGGTGATGCCCCTCGTGATGACTCGGTGATCCCCCCTGCTGCTCAGAATGCTCCTACTACTGCCACTGATCTGCCAAAGGCTCCGCCTTGCTCGGCCACTCCTATGTCTGGTGCTTGCTCCAATCTTCCTACTCGCCCTCTCTCCCCCACCCGCTCAGGAATTGAAGATCTTCCTGTCTCTCCTGCTTGTGATATGATGGAATCCCAGCCCCCCTCGAAGAAGAAATCCTCAGTGCGCAAGTACTCGGCTAAGAGCCGGAACTCGTCGGGCTCGAAGCAATCAATGACGGGGATTTGTCGGTGTCTTGATCAAGATCTGGGCTCCATGTCCCGCTCGGGCCCCCATGTTGGCTCTCCTGCTGTGCGGTCGCCTGCCATCCGTTCCCCGGTGTCCATGGCCCATAAAGGTAGACGGGTGGCGCACTCTGGTGGTTCTATCCTGGAACGGGCGGAGAAGCGGGTTGCGGCGAAGGACCTCCCTCCCCCAGGTACCTCCCCATCCTCATTTGCCGTTGTTTCTCCGGTTCGGGTGGTTTTATCTTCGATGTCTGATGATCATCTTTTAAACATTATGTCGGATGTGGGTGTGGTGGTCGATTCTTCTGTTGGTTCTCCTAGTTCGCTTCTTGCCATTATTCGGGCTAATGAATTGGCTCAGGCAGCCATTGCGAAAGCCAAAGAGGCTGTTGCCTCGCGGGTCGCAGATGCTGGCTGTGCTGCGGGGGAGGCTTCGGGTGCTGGTAGTGGCCAGTCCCCTTCCTGTCCTGCCAAGAGGGGCGCTAATAAACGTTCTAAATCCTGCATGGCCCCCTGCAGGTCGAGTCTCCGTATCAAGAACCTATCGTATAAATGAGGGCTTTATTCTAGAATATAAGGGGGTTCGGTGCTAGGGGGCGCCGTGACCAACTTAAAGATTTGGTTCGTTCTAACTCTATTGATTTTGTGGGGCTGGTTGAAACTTTTAAGGATTCCTTCTCCCCTAGTGAGCTCTCTGCTATCATGGGTATGGATAGATTTCATTGGCAATTCTTACCTGCTTCGGGACACTCTGGCGGGATTTTGATTGGCTCTAATAAGGATATTTTTGATTTCGTTGCTTTTGATCATGGGTTTTTTTGGGCTAGTGTTGTTCTGTCTCACAAATCTATGAATACCCTCTGTGAGTACATCGTTGTTTATGGGCCTGCGGACCACTCTCTGTTGAACCTTTTCCTTAATGAACTCTTGACCAAGATTGAGTCTTGTACTTTACCGATGGTTATTGGAGGAGACTTTAACTTGCTGCGTTGCCCTCTTGACAAGAATAATAATAATTTCTCTTGGTCTTTAGCCAATGCTTTTAATGACTTCATTAGTGCTAACGCCATTCGTGAGCTTCCTCGGGGGGGAGCTCGCTTTACTTGGTCTAATAATCAGGCTAACCCTATTAGATCCGTGCTGGATCGTGTTTTCCTTGGTCCCAGGTGGGATGCCCTGTTCCCTAGGCCTTATCTTCTCGCTAAATGCATTGTCGGGTCTGATCATACCCCCTTGATTCTTGACGATGGTTCCATCTGCAATAGACCTCCGGCTAGATTTCAGTTTGATGCTTCTTGGCTGTCGGTTGACGGCTTTGTCGATATGGTCGCTGCGAAAATTTCCCACTCCCTTTCCTCCAACCTCCGCTCCTTTGGCCCTCTGGATGACTGGCATTCTTGCTCCTATTCCCTTCGCAAATTTCTTAGACGATGGTCGCGTAACCGTGCGGCGGAGGATCGACGCTCCAAAGCCTTTCTTGAAAATCAGATCCTGGAGCTGGATCGTACTGCTGACTCTATTGGGCTCTCTGACGATGGATGGGCCGTTCATTATAATCTGGAGGCTGCACTTTTGCAGCTGCACCATCAGGCTGAGATTTACTGGCGCCAGAGGGGCACTCTTAATTGGACACTCAAAGGGGACGCTCCTACTGCATATTTTTTTGCGATTGCGAACGATAGGCGTAGGCGCTGTGACATTAACAGTCTGATGATTAATGGTGTGCGCTCCTCTGATCAGTCGGTGATTCTAGCTCATGTAGTGGATTTCTTCTCGTCTTTGTTAGGGGCTAAACCTCAATCGGGCTTGTCCATTTCCCCCCACCTTTGGAGTTCTGGTCTTAAATTTCCCCCCGAGGAGAATGCCTCCTTGATGATCCCGCTCTCTGATCAGGAAATCTGGGACGTGGTTAATTCTGCTAACCCCAATGCAGCGTCTGGGCCAGATGGCTTTTCCATTCCTTTCTTTCGGAGATTTTGGCCCCAGATGAAACAGTTGGTGTGTAGCGTTATTCAGGGTTTCTGTCTTGGGACTGTCGATATCTCTCGTCTGAATTACGCTGTAATATCCCTGATTTCGAAGGTCAAGGGTGCTGATGTTATTTCCCAATTTCGGCCTATAGCATTGATTAACAACTTTGCCAAATTCCCTTCCAAAGGCTTTGCGAATCGGCTGTCCCTGGTTGCGCATAGAGTTATTAGCCCCTTTCAATCTGCTTTTATCAAAGGGCGATTCATTCTAGATGGCATTCTTTCCCTTCATGAGATTGTTCACGACCTTCACGCGCGGAAAGCTAAAGCGGTTATTCTTAAGTTAGACTTTGAAAAAGCGTATGACTCGGTCAGTTGGCCTTTCCTCAAGCAGGTCCTTCTTGCTAAAGGGTTCGACGGTGCTTATGTCCATCGTATCATGCAGTTGGTCTCGGGTGGCCATACTGATGTTGCTGTGAATGGCGTTATTAGTAACTTCTTTGCGAATGGCAGGGGCCTTCGCCAAGGGGATCCAGCCTCCCCGGCTCTCTTTAACTTTGTGGCCGACGCCTTCTCTTGCATGCTCTCCAAGGCAGCCCGTTGTGGGCACATTACCCCCGTGATCTCCCATCTTCTGCCGGAAGGTGTCTCCCATCTGCAATACGCTGATGATACAATCATATTGGTGGAGTTGGATAATGCCTGTATTGCCAATCTTAAATTCATCTTGCTGTGTTTCGAAGCTGTTTCGGGTCTGAAGATCAATTTCGCCAAGAGTGAGGTTCTGGTGACGGGTGTGGACGGGGCGGAAGCCTTGTGGGTTGCCAGGCTCCTTATTTGCGCTTTAGGTTCTTTCCCTTTCAAGTATTTAGGACTTCCTATCTCTCCTGGTATCCTTCATGCGAAGGACTTCGCTCCGGTGGTTGCTAAAGTAGGAAACAGGGTGCTCCCGTGGAGGGGTAGATATAATACCAATGCAGGCAAAGTGGCTTTAATCAATTCTTGCCTGTCTTCTCTCCCTATGTTTCTTATGGGCTTCTATCTTCTCACGAATGGCGTGCATTCTGGTTTCGACAAACATAGGGGTGGCTTCTACTGGAATTCAGCTGATAACAAAAGAAAATATAGGCTGGTTAAGTGGCAACTGATGTGTAGGCCTAAAAACCTTGGGGGGTTAGGCATTATTAACACTCGGGTGATGAACATGTGTTTGCTCATCAAGTGGTGGTGGAAAATTATGACTGTGGGGGCCGGGTCGCTGTGGTTTTCGATTCTTAAGGCCAAATATTTCCCCCACTCCAATCCTATGTTTGCTCCTGCGCGGCGTGGTTCTCAGTTCTGGAAAGCTCTTATTAAAGTTAGGCCGATTTTTTTGGAGCATGTCAAGTTTTCTGTGGGGAATGGGTCTGCTATTCGTTTTTGGTTGGATTGGTGGTCTGGGGATGCCCCACTTGCCGTGAGCTTTCCGATTCTATTTTCTTATTGTCCCAATCCGCAGATCTCCATCGCGGAGCTGGCTGCTAATAATTGGGATTTGGCTTTCCGTCGGGCTCTGTCTCCTGAAGACTTGGAAGATTGGCAAAGCCTCTCTGCCCTCTTCCCCGTGCTCTCAGAGTCGGCTGACTCGGTGTTTTGGCCACTTTCGGCCTCTGGTAAATTTTCTGTTAAGTCGTTGTATTCTAGACTCATTGGTGGTACTCCCTCGGCTAGATTCTCTTGTGTCTGGAAATCAAGGGTTCCTCCGAAAATTAAGATTTTTCTCTGGGAGGCCTTTCGTGGTCGCCTCCCTACTGCTGATCAGATCAAAAAACGCAATGGGCCGGGCTCTGAATTCTGTAACCTGTGTGGGGCCTTGGAAAATTCCGACCACATCTTTTTCAACTGTGTACTTGCCAAATTAGTTTGGTCTTGCGTCAGATCTTGGCTTCGGGTTTCTTGGAATCCTTCCTCTTTTTCTGATATTAGAACTCTGCTTTAACATATTTGATTGATAGTCGAAGAAGGCAAAGTATTTAGGGCACCAATTTTAATTTGACATGTGGATTTGATCTTAAATTTGATATGTTGTAGACTATGTTGTTCAATTTGATGTTTGGAAGTTTGAAGCGATTTAGTATGCAATGTGATCGAGTAGTTTGGTTGTTCGTTTAAAATAATGTTTTAGCATGTTTGACCGCCCTAAAATAGGGCAGCTATTGAAGAGAAGTGCATCCATGGACGCAGTGGCATCTGCACGCACCGCATCAACGGCGCGCGTGCCGTCGCGATTCGAATCAGCCGAGAGTGCTAGTTAGAGTATAGGCCAACGTTGGACAGCGATATGTAGCGTATATGTGTATTCCAAACTCAGCGCCTGACAGTACAACCTGACACGCCCAGTACGCTCGCAGGCGAAAGGACGAAAAACTTTTTCCACCACGACGAACAGCAGTAGTACTGATCGCTGGCAAGTGGCAACGTCCTTTTCCACCACGCAGAAGCATCCTGCTGTCCTGATCCATCGCCGCTGTGCCGAGATGTCCCGGAGCTCCTCGTCTGCTCGTCATGGCCGGGCAACTCCAACACCGCTGCCATTCATCTTGTGCCCAAGGTGCCCCGGGTCGGAAGGACTGAATCGCGCTGCATGAGTTGAAGGTGTGCGCCCCGTCGCCGGCGCCTGCCGACGCCACACATCCGCCCCCAGAATTGAACGCACTAGAGAACTGGACATCAAACAAGGCCCCAACCTGGCCCAGAAGCGCCCGGCCCTGATCCAACGGCCGCATCTCTGGCGAGTCCACGCCTAGGACCGAATCGGCCACGGCCGGACCGGCGGCGCCCAAAACGTACGCCACCTCACGCACCACTGAATCGGTTGTCGCCCCTGTCGATCTGCAGTACCAGCGCGCGGAGCAAGCTCGTAAGCCCTAGAGTCAACGAAGAACAAGGATAGAAGCAGAATTTAACTCACCCAGAGGCCAATGCCGGCGTCGTCGCTCCGGGGATCGGCATGATTAGATCCAAACAGACCTCGAGCGCCCAATTTGTTGCCGGTTCTCTGTGGTCTTTGCCCTCAATCGAAAAAGGGAATTGATGTGAGACGCGGGACAGGGGTACAACCGTCGTACAGGCCCCCCAGACTGCGTCGTCCAGACAACTTTAAAAAATCAGTACTGGGCCTGCGGAGTAAAGAAAATGCACGCTCTGCTCGACAGGTCTCCTCTGCGTCAGATGTGCACCCCACAAGGACAAGGGTATTCACATGTATCGACCGATGTATGTCCACTTTCCTGGTCTGAACGAACTTTAGCGCACTGATCACCTCGCCTGGACGACCGGTTGGATAGTTGCGATCATCTGCCGCTGCGTTCAGGACGGCCGCTCTCAGCTATTGAAGAACAATTTTGAGTGCCCTAAATTTTACTCCAACAACTTTCTTTTTGTACCCTAGAGTAGGGCAACTACTGAAGATGCTCTAAGCTCACCCAAGGGTCGTGTCGTCCTCTCCTTTCTTAGAATAGCAATGCAGAAAAATGCATAGTAACCACGCAGCGCTTCACCCTTTACAAATCGGTTCCGCGACAGCATCGAACACGAGCTGCCGGGCATACATTATTTACGAGACGCGGGCGCTGGTCCTTGGTGACTAAAGATTTTACGTACAAACTAATGTGAAGGATTATGATTGGTAATAGGGGGGATGAGGCAATAATGCTTAACATACAAAGGTTTACATACCTTTGCACGCTGACTAGGATCTAGCATTACTCGGGGATGAGGGGGCCCACCCCTAAATCAGGGAGGGAGAGAGAATTCGTTTGGAAGGTTAAGTAAACCTTTGTAGGTCTTTGTAGGTCTAGCATTATTGTCAAGAGTATTTGGTAGTATATGTGTATTAATTTGGTGACTAGTATCAGAGTATTTGATAGTATATCTTTTGTCCTGCCTTCTCTCGACCAAGACATCTTGTCGTTCAAGACATATACTCCACTATATATATATACACAATATAGGGAGGCGGACGTTTGGTCCCTGGCACTATATGTCCCCGATATCTAGATCATCAATAAGTGCATCGCGATGTGTAGCTAAAGTAGCGATTTATTATATACGGAAGGCAGTGCATGTGTGAAAGTGGAATATACTTGAGAAGAACAGTGCTATACGTCGCTTGCCACATGAGAGGACAGCATCCCGCACAGTACCAAGACGCGTTTTGCAGCCACTGCTGTTAAATGTTCTGCTACTAAGACACGGCAACTTTATCCCCGACATTGGAAAGGTGGCAGATGAAGCACTGTAGCAGCTGTGTCCAGCAGTAGCCTTAAGTGAAACTAGTAAAAAAGGTGATGCGATGGATAGACAAGCATGGCAAAATTATATTCATTTATGTTTTAATTGAATATTTTCTTACTCTTCGTATCAGAATCTATATTCTTTTTTTTTAGAATATGAATATTTTTTTAGAATACGAATATATATTCCTGGTCATGTTGGCAAATGCACTAAAAAGCTAAGTTGGTTAATGCGTGTCAGGGTCAGTTGGCCGGCCAGTGAGTAGCAACTACCGTTGGTTAAATGAGGGTGGGCCGCTGCTGTCCGAAGGCATCTAATACGAAACAGAGAAAGAGATAATACAACAGAAAGTCAAAGTATACTAGTAGGTGGGTTGGAGATCACGTCTGAATGAATGGCGAGATTCCGGGGACAGATGTCCCCAGGAACCATTCGGTATTTCCCCACAATATAGAGCCCTTCCCCACGAGGGCTCGAACGATTCCACCAATTCTCTTACAGCTAGCTAGACCAGTTAGTTCGAGCGCCGCTGCACTCTCCTCGGCTCCTCCTAGTCTCCACCACTGCCATCCCGGAGTTGCCAACTCCCATGGCGCTCTCCCGCCGCCTTCTCCTATTCCTCTCCCTCGTCGCCATCACGGCGGGCACCGGCACCTCCGCGATGATCGTGACAAGGTGCTATCCGCCGCCGACGCCCACTGTCAACGGCAGCACCAGCGCGTTCTTCCGCCGCGATCTCCTCTCGCTACTCGACGCCCTCCCCTCGGTCGCCGCGTGGACGGGCTTCGCCTCCATGCGGACCGGCGGCTCGTTCGCCCGCGGCTCTGCTTCGGCGACCCCGCGCCGGACTCGTGCTTCCGCTGCCTGTCCGACGTCGGCAGGAAGATCACCGACCTGTGCGACGACGCTAGCCGGCGCGCGGGCTTCCTGAATGACGGCTGCTTCCTGGGCTACGCCGACACCAACGCGTCCTCCGCAGGCGCGGACGACAACGCCATCAGTGGCGTGACATTCTCCGGCCACACCATCCCGCGCGTCGACGCCGGCGACGCGCTGAAGCTCGTGGCCGTGGCGCGGTCCTTGGTCCCGCGGTCCGTGAACGGCCAGGTGGCAGCCGCCGACGCGACGTCTACGGCGAGCAACGGCGACACGGTGCGCGTGCTGGCACAGTGCGCCACGGACCGCGCCCCAGCGGAGTGCCCCGGTGCCTGCAGGACTCATCGCTGCAGATGGCCAGGAGCTGGGGGCTCACGCGCAGCGCCAGCACCGTGCAGGCGGTTCTCGGCTCGAACTGCTACCTCCGCTTCGAGATATCATCACCGCCCCTGGGAGAGAAGATTCGTGAGTAGTGCTACAGTCTACAAAACTCCAGCCGGTAAATTTCATGGCGATTCTGTCTCTAACTTGTGATGCGCCGCGCTGTAGGGAGGATCGTAAAGGGTCACATCGTCCTGACTGTGTGCATTGGCTTCATCGTCGCTGTAGCCGTAGCCGTGCTGGTGGTGGTGAGAAGAAAGGCCGGGAATACAACAGCAACAGCATCAGGTATGTACTCTCTCTACCTGGTTGCAGATACACCCATTTAAACGACAAATAGTTTCAGATAAAAGGAGTACTATGTTTGGGCCTCGTTGTTGAGAAATTGGCCTAATTGTTGAGAAATTGGCCTAATTGTTGAGAAATATACATCTGCAATATTAACACATCTATTTTATCTCCAGCGGCGGAAGGGAAGCAATGATCTGACCGGGATAATAAGAAGGAGGCCAAACAAAAGCAAGGGCAGTGTTACCAACTTCCAGGGGCACACATAGCTAGTTAGGGTGGTTAATTTTTTTTTTGCGGGGTGGTGTTACTGTTACGTGATCTGTTGTATGCATTTTTTTTTTTGAAAAAGAGCGTATATTAATATCGTGGAGATAGCAATTACACCCAGCCTCAGCACCAACAAAATGTCACAAACGACATTCAGGATGCACACATCCTGAAGGAAAAAAGGAAGAAGAAAAGGAAAAAAAGGCCCCGCCATGGTAATCAACTCCTCGCAGCAGCAACCCAACAAAACTAACACCAAAGACAACACCCGGAATACAAAAACGTTCTCCAAAGGCCACGCCTCCAAGGAGGGAAACAGTGCACAAGCGCCATCGTCGCCCGATGGAAGATCTTAGGTTTTCATCCTGGAGAAAGCATGAGCTCTCAAAACAATTCCTTCAGCAAGGCCATTGCCAGGCGCAACTAATGAAGGTCAGGCCTTAGGTTTTCACCCTGAAAGTGAACACTCGGCACTTGAGAAGCGCCATCAAACTTGAATTCCTCCAGTGCTACCGCCCCCACTTGCCAAGGCTGCTACTGCAAATCATCAAACACCAGGCTCACAGTTACCAAATCCAAATTGGATCACCGGCCCCCGTGAAGCAAAATCTTCAGCGCCTTGGAGGTCTCTACCAACACTGGTCCTCCAATCTTAGCTACCATGACCTTCTCCACCGCAGTATAGACCATGGAAATCGAGATGCCGACATGTCCCATGGTTTCGACAACCAGCGGAGCTTCGTGCCACACCATCATGAAGCCACGCAGGCGGATATGTGTGCGCACGACCGAATTCCATCCTATCCAGATATCCAGGAGCTTCATAAGCCAAACCGAGAAGATTTCTGGCAGAAGACCCGGAACACATCTGATGGCCAAATCGAAGAGGAGCAGACACGTTGAATGTTGCCCTGATGCGAGAAGAATGCTAGGACCACCACCACTAATCTAAAGACTCGCAAGCCCCCACACCGCGAGTCATGATCCAGCATGAACGACAGATGAGGAGACGACAGCCCAGCTAGCAACTGCATGTCGTCGGCGGCGTGGCCAAGGCCACAACCTGCTTACCCTGTAGCACAAGCCTTGACTAGATCCCCATGGCCAGATCGAATCCATGGCCCAGATCGGATCCATAGCCTAGATCGAGACCGGGCGATCCAGCTCGCACGCCAAAGACGGCCGCTGCGGCGGCGCACCACCTCCCCCTCGACGCTACCCCGCCTGGATCCTCAGGCATCGGCCAAGACGGCCGCGCCGCCCCATGCCCTGAAACAGCGCCCCACCTCCTCCCGTGTGACGTTGCCGAGGAAACACCTCCCCTGCCCACCGTCTTCGACGGGATGGGTGCCGCCACCGCCGCCATCGTCGGCAGCAGCGACAGCAGGGGACACATATTGTAGGGGACCCTAGAGAGATCAGTGGGGATGGCCTCAGGAGCCGCCCGGGAGGGGAGCGACCCGGGAGGGTCGGAAGGGGTTGTTGTATGCATTTGAATGTTTTCTTTATATCATATGCATTTGGATGCTTGGTACTTACTACTGCTCTGTTCCGTGATCTTCCACTAATCTTGTTCACGATAGAGACGCGACCTTGTCGAAACTAATGTTGATCTTTTTAGATCTTCTACAGATGTTGATCTCCTCAATGTAGTTGCTTACCTAGCTAGCTTTCAGCCATAATTTTGTTCCCGTTCAGCTCCCGAGAAGGGTTCTGCTCGATCTGCATTCAATTGTTTTCCTTGTTTCAAACAAAAATACGGAGGCAAAAGATGCATGCAGGAGTTCTTATTTAAAAGATTATGCATGTTTAGCTAGCTCTTGCAGCGATGCATGAAGAGGTTTGATTTTCGTGGAAAATATGATGATTTGGTCAAGAAAGGGGTTGCGTACATCACTACATGTAACATACCTTTAGAGCATCTCCAAAGGCAGCCCTAGTTTGGGCACTAAAACATGATGAAATAAAAAATTTAGGGCACAAAATTGTTTTTTTTTGGCACGAACAAGTGCCATCTCCAACAACAACGCTATAATAGAGCACACAAATGCTTTTTTGACAGGAAATTGGGCAAAACTGTTCCAACATCTGCCCTAAAGCATGGTCGGAGCGACGGTGAGCGTATCAGGGTCGGCCTTGGGGTCGGAGGAGCAGGCTATGGCGTGCGGCGACTGATGGGTGGACAGATCCGAGAGCTTTCAACCGCAGGGGGGCGTCGGCAAGCAACCTCATGTTTTTGGGCAGTTGCCCAAGTGCCCCAGATTTACTGCACGAGGATCCTCTTTTTTTGGCTACATAATTTTTTTTTGCAAAAAAGTAAAGATTGGGCAGCAGTTGAAGACTGGTTTTTATGAAAGTTTTAAATAGCGCGCTAAGCCTCTTAGCGGCGAACCTTTTCTAGATGCTATAGCGTGCTATAGCGGTGCTATAGCGAGCTATTTAAAATGTTTGCTCATGTGTTTGGACAAAAACCCTTAGCACAGGACCTCTTCTAAACGCTATAGCGTGCTATAGCGGAGCTATAGCGGAGCTATAGCGAGCTATTTAAAACCATGGTTTTTATCCCTTGTGTCCTAAAAATGTCTCGTGCCTAAAAATAAGTCTGCTGTTCGAGATGGACCTACGAAGCTTGACCGACCGATGCTTGCCGATGATATGGTGTATGTCCATTATATCCAGCTGGGTGTCACACTTCACACGCATACACAGTTAGTATTTAGCATCGTAAATATCACGAATCCAGCAACGCATGAGTTCTACTGTCGCATCGATACAGTGATGTCGACAAATACTACGTCTAATACAGACGTTGAGTCTCCTACATGGCCACTTGTGGTCGCGACGAGGCTGTCCGCCTGGAGTGATGGACTAGCTGCTTGTGGTGCAGGCGATCTGGTCGTGCTGGTGCTGGTGTTGGAGTATGAAAGGAGCTGCTCGTGGTGTGGTGCTGATGTGATGGAGGATAGAAGGGGCTTCGTGTTCTTGCCCCGTGTTGGAGTGGTGTTGGACCGCGTTTCCTCAGCTGTGCTGGTTTCTCCGCGACAGTTTGGGTACGACATCGGGCTGGCGGTGACGGTGCTCGTGGGTGTCGCTTTCCTCCTTGGAGGCACCGCTGATGTGTGTCGGCATCTCTCCTCTCTTTATTGGGGTATTGTCTCCGGGCGAAAGCCAAAGGTTTGATGGTGGACCGGCGATGGCGGCATCATGGTGTCGTTACTCTGTTGGGAGCATCGTGGGTGGAGACTTGGCTTGGAGGTCCTTTGATGTGGTTCTTGGGTGCTTGTTGCTGGTCAGAGTGGATCTTCATGGGTGCTATGCACACAACTGCCAGTGAGCTCAAGATGATGACTTTCTCGAGTTCGACTAAGTCCCGCTACCCACTCACCGTCTCTTCTTAGCCACTTAAGGGTGGTTGGTGCGTCGACGAGAAAAGTTCAGTGGAAGCTGTTGCTCTTTGGGGTGACCGGTGTTAGTCGAGACGCGGCTTGTCGGTCTGCTTAGAACAGGCCCTTTGCATTGTGTCTGCTTTTATTGTGGTGGCTAATCTTTTGATTAGCTTGGGTGTGGTGTTTTTGCTACATTTGTTGTTCGCAGCAAAGTTGTAGCCTCTTGTATTTGATTTCTGCCTTCTATAAAAATTGGAACGCCTAGGCGTACTCTAAAAAAAAGCCTTCTACATGGCTATATCCGTGCAATACCTAGTGATGGCCTTGTGACTAAAGTTAAGTTGGAGCATGATAGGATGAGAATGGCACAACTTGTACAAATCTGCAAATTCTGTCACTGGCCATCAGATCATGCACCAACGAAAAAAAAACACTCTCACTGAAATCACTTTTTTTTTCCAGATCACTTTGTAAATATCGTTCTTTTACATTTCGTGTGGCAGATGCCACATATTGACCTTGAGGATTACATTTTTTTTGTTAATTTTTTGCAAAGTTATTTTTGTGTAGTGATTTTTCTTACTGTTCTACCCATGACAATTTTTCTTCGCCTATATCAGATCCGGAGGGACGGGATCGAGACGGAGGGGGTCGAGGTGAGGAGCGGCGGCGGTTCCTCTGGTTTTGACTCCGAGAGAAACCACTACACAAAGTTGGCCTCAATGGATGTGGTGACGCAGAGCGTGTCGGTTGGCTGCATGTGTGGGGGCGTCGCCGGAGATTGTCCGTGGGATTGCGAGAGCACGAGCACGATTGAGAGAAAGGGTAAGGGCATCTAACGCACCCCTCAAAATTGACATCGCAAATGTCCGCGAACACATCCGGGACATATCTGTGGTCAGGAAACGGGACGGAACCATCAACGATGTCCCAAAAAATTCCTCGTTTGTCCAGTTGAGAGAAGAGAGAGAGGAGAGAGGGGGTGACGTGGTCGCTTTTGTTTGGATATGTGTATGGTGTGCGGCTGGGAGGAGAGAGGGGGCCACATGCTTGTTTTTGGTTGGACATGTGGATGTCCTGGCTCCCACAAAGCACCGGCATGTTTGCTTCCAATATACTGAAAAACGGACATGTGAACTGCCCCACCAACATTTATGGGACCCCATTGGATGGCAAAAGTGGTCCAGAAACCGCAGTCCGGACATATGTTGGCACTTTGAGGATCTTCTTCGGAGATTTCCTAAGGGCATGGCCAATGAATAGCCCCAGGCCTGCTGCTCCACAGGCCAGTTAGGCTTGGATGCCAGCATCGAGCAAAATCGAATGGCTCAAATGTGCCAATGCAGCTTGTAGACGAGTTGGTTACTTCAGTGGAAGAGAGAGAGAGAGAGAGAGAGAGAGAGAGAGAGAGAGAGAGAGAGGGGTGGTCCAACACACATCCATGGTTTGCATCAACCCGTGTAGCCCGAGGATAACGACAAGGGGTTGAAAATTGATCATACCAATTCATTCTTTTTCGCCGAGGTTGTCGCACGGGGCATCACCTAGGTGTTGCCTCCATAGTTCATGCCCTAAGGCAATGTGCCCACCCCGTGTGGGCTTGCGGGCCACATGTCGTATTCTTGAGCGTTGATGATGCAGCACGTCGCGATCGATCGAAGCGCTAGATTGGTCAGAGGATTATAAACTTCATTGGTAAGAAATGTTACTCGAGACATATGCACACGCCATTGCCGGCGTTGCATTTGAAGACATGTTTGTAGATTTGGCAGATGGATACTACTACCTGATACATGTACAAGACTTCATTGCCAATCTTTGAGAAGTGAACAAAACTGATAGCTGTAGGGATGTAAGGGCACATCCAACGCAACTCATCAAATCTCCAATATATGTTCCTACAAGATGATCCAAACACCTTTAGGACTCCAATGTGAACCCTCATTTTGGATTGGATCGAGGCGAATGTCCAGAATCTCGCAGGCCGGTCCAAATGGGTTGTGGTCTAGGTGAGTCCGGATGTCTGCCACATCGGCATTTGATACCTTGGACCTATTCAAAACATTGTAGGCGCACGCTATTTTGCACTTAGCTCCGCTGAAAGTGCAACTAATCCCTGGGTGGTTTTGGTAATTCATAACAACATATAGCTCATTGTACTAATATTCTTTCAAGATCAACATTTCAAAAAGTTCAATGATTGGTATGGCATGGACTAGAGATGTGGACCCCTCAAAATGCTAAGGACACATATTGGCAAAAGCTCAAGACTCTACATTTTTATTTTAATGATCAAGATCACATTGAGTCCATAAGAAAAGCCAATACTATTAAAAGGGGATGAGGTGTTGCTTAATGGCTTGCTTGCTCAAAATGCTTAGTGATATGCTCCAAAAGTCCTCAACCACTTTCTCATTTCCACATATGTCCTAAACCTAAATTCAAACTCGGCCCCACCGATTTGATCTATCCGGTGCCACCGAGTTCACTTGGCATAGCCATAGCCAAAACCCTAATCAGTTCTCGGTCTCACCGAGATGGGATTGCAAACTCTCTATTTCCCTTTGTAACGTTTTGGTCTAACCGAGATGAGCGATCGGTCCCACCGAGTTCGCAGTGCAAACTCTCTATTTCCTTTTCGTAACGTTTCGGTCTCACCGAAATGAGTGATCGTGTCAGATTATGGGTTCTCAAACCCTTGAAAGGTTCAAAGTCTAGGGTGCGTGCGGAGATCTCAACCTACCCAGCCTTCCTACTCACAATCCTCCTAAGCCTAGCGTGTCGGGCTCGAAGAGACAAAGAGACACAAGAATTTATCCTGGTTCGGGCCACCTTGCGGCGTAATACCGTACTCTAGCATTTTGGTGGATTTCCTTGAAGGGATGAGGATGAACTAGTACAATGGATGAACTGGCCTCAGGAGGTGAGTTGTTCTTGAGTACAACAGAGCTGGTGAGGTGGTTGGCTGAGAATGGATCTCTCCCCCGCTCTGAACTAGATGCCCCTCTATGGTGGTGGCTAAGTCCTATTTATAGTGGCCTTGGTCCTCTTCCCAAATGTTGGCGGGAAGGGATCCCACAATGGTCGGATTTGAAAGAGGACAAGTAATACAGCTTATCCTGACTAAAGTGGTCTTCACCAGCGAAAAGCCCCTGGTCGTGATGCTGCGGTGGGCTCGACGATGACCTCCGTCCTTCCGTCCCTGCGGTCTTGGTCTTGTTGCACCAGAATGGAAACCTTTGGCTGATTCCTCGGTATTCCGCGCCTGTGGCTTGCCTCCCTTTCACCAAAGAGGAAACTGGCGCTCTGCGCCCGCTGGCGCCCACCTGGCCTTGGTCGTCATGGCTCACGTCAGCTGAGTCTCGTGAGGTGCACCTTGCATAGAACTCTCCGCCCCTTGGGGAGCCAGCCTGAGGAGGCCGATTCCCTCGGGGGTCTTGGTGTCGTCCGCCTAGCGAGGCTTGGCCCCTCGCGAGGGACTTGAGTCGTTGATGCTGAAGCTGGGCCGTACCAGGCCATCTGTGGAGCCACGCCGTGGGCCGCGGGCAGGCAAGTCTGAATACCCCCATATCCAGAACGCCGACAGTAGCTCCCGGGCCCAAGGCGAGCTCGGACTTGGCTTCCAGGCGAACCAAAGGGCAAGTGCGGAGCACCGCGGGCCCTAACCACCTGCGGCCTTGATGACGCGGTGATTGATGGGATGTGGGCATCTCCATTTCCCTACGCTGCCTCAGCAACTATTTCCGTCTGACAAAAGGGTTGCCATCTGCTGTCGTGCTTTCATTGCCTCTCTTTCGTCCTGTTCCAGATCCCCTTCTCCCAACACCAAAGAACTCACCAGATCTACCGATTCTCCCCTCCAATCTTCTTCCCAATGGCTACTGAGAAGACAAAGGCTCCAGCCCACGGCTGCCAGCCTCGCCTGGTACAAGCCGGTGCTGACCGCGCACTCCGTCACCGAGGAGAAGCTCTAGACCACGCTTCTCCTGACGGCGAGTGAGGACAAGGAGTGGGGGGAGACTGCGCTCCGGGTTGATGCCGCCACGCCGTAACCCGCGAATAGTACCTTCTATCCTTTCTTCCCGCACAATGTCTGTTCGGTGCTGGTGCCCCCTTTCTCCCGCTTCTTCTACGTCGTTCTCCATCATTACGGCCTTCATGCGCTCCACATCCATCCCAATTCCTTCCTCCTCCTGTCCATCTACGCCTTCTACTGCGAGGCATTCGTGGGGTGATGCCCTCCGTCGCCATGCTCCGCCACTTCTTCTTCCTCCGCATGACTGGCGGTGCATCGGCTTTGTTGCAGCTCAGGACGGCAACGCGATCTCCCACACCGGGAAGAAGGTGGAGGATGCCCTAAAGAGGTGGGTCCTAATGGACGCCAAGTGCTCATGAGACCTGCTGGAGCTGCCGACCGAGCTCCCCTCCGCCAAGAAGGGGTGGCTTTCTGAGAAGATCACCAACCCTTCCCTGAAGCCGTTGATGAAGAAGATGGAGCATGACCTGAAGAATGAGAAGCTCACGGGGGCCATGATCGTTAAGGAGTTCCTGATGCAGCACCTAGCGCCGCTCTAGGATCGCTCCCGCCCCTTGTGGAAGCTTGGGGGCGCCGATGACAAGATCCTCCCGCGCCAGGACGCCTTTCCTGAGGAAGAGCCGAGCAAGGTGTCGCTTTACTTGATTGGAAAGGATCTGAGAGGTCCTCCAGAGGAATGGCTCCCGCTGTACCACCGAGTCAATGGGGAGGAGGTTGCCGCCGCCATGCCAGTCTTCGATGAGTTCGGGCCCGTGCTGACGGGGCCTCCCCCGCTGCCCGCCTCCTTGGTGAACCTATCCTCCGGCGACCATTCCTCCGAGGACACATAGGTGGAGGGCGAGGGGGAATCCTCTGCCCCGAGGCAGCGCGAGCTCCTCCGCAACTTCCCTAACGATGATGCGCTTCCAGTGGTGGAGCTGGCTTGCCCCTTCGGGGTCACCACGAGATCCGGGGCGGCCTCCTCAAAGCAGCCCAAGCGCTCGGCTGTGAAGAAGGGAAAGACTGCGCTGATCCCCCCGGAAGTACTCCGCCTTCACCAGCAGCGTCCCGAGTGGTGCCGACCGTGTGCTATCCTGTTCCCAATAGCGCAGCTCTGACTGCCCCAGCGAAGCCCCCATTGCTGGGCCTGAAGAGGAACTACGTCTTCTCTGACCAGTGAGTGTTTTCCCTTGACCTAGTTATTGATTCTTGATGTGATGCCTAATGTCTCCGTCCGTCGTTAGGCAACAGTCATCGAAGAAGAAGAAGGAGGGCGCTGGGGTTGCCATGGTCGAGCGCGTCAAGGTGGCCGCCACAACCCTGGTGAAGGAGAGCGTCGCAGCCCTTGCAGCTCCAGTGGCGATGTCGTCTTCTCAGGGCGCGGAATCCTGTCCTCAGGAGGTGTCGGCGTCTTCAGCGGGGCTTACCCCGTCGGTGCCCATCCTTGATGTGGCTGCTAAGGTCGCGCGGCCTCCAGAGCCCCCAGTCCTTCCTGCTGTTGTGGTTTCTCATGCTTTGGTGCCGAGAACGTCTTCTCTCCCGCCCAGCACGCAGCTGGGCCATGGCGCTCATGCAGCCTCCGGAGCCCTGGAGGAGGCATGAGCGGCGCTGAACCTTCTCCAAGGTGAACTTCATAACCCGGACCGACGCGCAGCGTTGGGGCGCCTAGGGCTAATCTCTGGATGGATCCAAGCCGACGCGTCTGTCCGAGTGGCCTGGAGCTCTGTGGAGGAGGCCCAGAAGGTGTCTGGGGTGGCTGCTGCCGAGCGTGACCTGACGTGAAATGAGGCCAAGGAAGCCGAGGATCGGTGCCACGCGGCGGAGGCTGAGCTGAAGGCTTTTTAGGACCAACAGGCCGCCCAGGCCAGCCAGCTCTAGGAGCAATAGGAGAAGCTGAAGGCCCAGGAGGCTTCCATTGCCGATCGAGATGCTGAGCTGAAGAAGGCGGCCCTGGAACAGGCTGGGAAGTGTGGCCGCCTGACGAAGCTGAAGGAGGAGGCAGAGATAGCCCAGGCAGGCATTGCCAAGGCCAAAGAAGCGGCCACCATGGAGCACATCACCCTCGTCTCCCTCGAGACGAGGTTCCACAAAGCTCAGCGGTCACTCTTTGGGGACGATCCCTCAAAGAAAGCCGCGGTGGTCCCAAGGGAGAGCCCTGCCGCCCTGCTCCCTAAGGTCGTGGCAGTGCTCGAGGATGCGTCGATGGGTTTGGCTCTTTGGTGGAAGGTGAGGCTCGCTTGCTTTCTTCCTCGGCCCTTATGTGCGTCTTCAGCCATCTCTATCTCCGGGACGCCAGCTTTGACTTCGTCGCCTTCCTCGAGGCCGTGGACTCCAACTCCCGTAGCGCTGCTGCTGGTGCCGTGAAGAGCTCCGTGGACGCCCTACTGAGCAAGTTGAAGGAAATATGCCCTAGAGGCAATAATAAAGTTATTATTTATTTCCTTATAATCATGATAAATGTTTATTATTCATGCTAGAATTGTATTTTCCGGAAACATAATACATGTGTGAATACATAGACAAACAGAGTGTCACTAGTATGCCTCTACTTGACTAGCTCGTTAATCAAAGATGGTTATGTTTCCTAACCATGAACAATGAGTTGTTATTTGATTAACGAGGTCACATCATTAGTAGAATGATCTGATTGACATGACCCATTCCATTAGCTTAGCACCTGATCGTTTAGTATGTTGCTATTGCTTTCTTCATGACTTATACATGTTCCTACGACTATGAGATTATGCAACTCCCGTTTACCGGAGGAACACTTTGGGTACTACCAAACGTCACAAAGTAAATGGGTGATTATAAAGGAGTACTACAGGTGTCTCCAATGGTCGATGTTGGGTTGGCGTATTTCGAGATTAGGATTTGTCACTCCGATTGTCGGAGAGGTATCTCTGGGCCCTCTCGGTAATACACATCACATAAGCCTTGCAAGCATTACAACTAATATGTTAGTTGTGAGATGATGTATTATGGAACGAGTAAAGAGACTTGCCGTTAACGAGATTGAACTAGGTATTGGATACCGACGATCGAATCTCGGGCAAGTAACATACCGATGACAAAGGGAACAACGTATGTTGTTATGCGGTCTGACCGATAAAGATCTTCGTAGAATATGTAGGAGCCAATATGGGCATCCAGGTCCCGCTATTGTTTATTGACCAGAGACATGTCTCGGTCATGTCTACATTGTTCTCGAACCCGTAGGGTCCGCACGCTTAAGGTTACGATGACAGTTATATTATGAGTTTATGCATTTTGATGTACCGAAGGTTGTTCGGAGTCCCGGATGTGATCACGGACATGACGAGGAGTCTCGAAATGGTCGAGACGTAAAGATTGATATATTGGAAGCCTATGTTTGGACATCGGAAGTGTTCCGGGTGAAATCGGGATTTTACCGGGTTACCGGGAGGTTACCGGAACCCCCCGGGAGCCATATGGGCCATCATGGGCCTTAGTGGAAAGGAGAAAGGGGCAGCCCAAGGTGGCTGTGCCTCTTTCCCCTCCCCTAGTCCTATTAGGACTAGGAGAAGGTGGCCGGCCCCCCCTCTCTCCCTTCCCCTCCGAGGAATCCTAGTTGGACTAGGATTGGGGGGAGGAATCCTACTCCCAGAGGGAGTAGGACTCTCCTGCGCCTCCCTCTTTGGCCGGCCAGCCTCCCCTCCTCTCCTCCTTTATATACGGAGGCAGGGGCACCTCTAAACAAACAAGTTGACACAAGTTGATCCACGTGATCGATTCCTTAGCCGTGTGCGGTGCCCCCTGCCACCATATTCCTCGATAATACTGTAGCGGAGTTTAGGCGAAGCCCTGCTGCTGTAGTTCATCAAGATCGTCACCACGCCGTCGTGCTGACGAAACTCTTCCCCGACACTTTGCTGGATCGGAGTCCGGGGATCGTCATCGAGCTGAACGTGTGCTCGAACTCGGAGGTGCCGTAGTTTCGGTGCTTGATCGGTTGGATCGTGAAGACGTACGACTACTTCCTCTACGTCGTGTCATTGCTTCCGCAGTCGGTCTGCGTTGGGTACGTAGACAACACTCTCCTCTCGTTGCTATGCATCACATGATCCTGTGTGCGCGTAGGAAATTTTTTGAAATTACTACGAAACCCAACAGTGGTATCAGAGCCAAGTTAATGATGTTGATGTTATATGCACGAGTAGAACACAAGTGAGTTGTGGACGATACAAGTCATACTGCCTACCAGCATGTCATATTTTGGTTCAGCGGTATTGTTGGACGAGACGACCCGGACCAACCTTACGCGTACGCTTACGCGAGACCGGTTCCCTCGACGTGCTTTGCACAGAGATGGCTTGCGGGCGACTGCCTCTCCAACTTTAGTTGAACCAAGTATGGCTACGCCCGGTCCTTGCGAAGGTTAAAACGGAGTCTATTTGACAAACTATCGTTGTGGTTTTGATGCGTAGGTGAGATTGGTTCTTACTTAAGCCCGTAGCAGCCACGTAAAACATGCAACAACAAAGTAGAGGACGTCTAACTTGTTTTTGCAGGGCATGTTGTGATGTGATATGGTCAAGGCATGATGCTGAATTTTATTGTATGAGATGATCATGTTTTGTAACCAAGTTATCGGCAACTGGCAGGAGCCATATGGTTGTCGCTTTATTGTATGCAATGCAATCGCGATGTAATGCTTTACTTTATTACTAAACGGTTGGTGATAGTCGTGGAAGCATAAGATTGGCGAGACGACAACGATGCTACGATGGAGATCAAGGTGTCGCGCCGGTGACG
Source organism: Triticum dicoccoides (assembly GCF_002162155.2). NCBI lineage: Eukaryota > Viridiplantae > Streptophyta > Magnoliopsida > Poales > Poaceae > Triticum > Triticum dicoccoides. Next base: position 599,881,230 of record NC_041383.1, read on the forward strand.
ATGGTGATCATGACGGTGCTTCGAAGATGGAGATCACAAGCACAAGATGATGATGGCCATATCATATCACTTATATTGATTGCATGTGATGTTTATCTTTTTATGCATCTTATCTTGCTTTGATTGACGGTAGCATTATAAGATGATCTCTCACTAAATTATCAAGAAGTGTTCTCCCTGAGTATGCACCGTTGCAAAAGTTCTTCGTGCTGAGACACCACGTGATGATCGGGTGTGATAGGCTCTACGTTCAAATACAACGGGTGCAAAACAGTTGCGCACGCAGAATACTCAGGTTAAACTTGACGAGCCTAGCATATGCAGATATGGCCTCGGAACACGGAGACCGAAAGGTCGAGCGTGAATCATATAGTAGATATGATCAACATAATGATGTTCACCGATGAAACTACTCCATCTCACGTGATGATCGGATATGGTTTAGTTGATTTGGATCACGTGATCACTTAGAGGATTAGAGGGATGTCTATCTAAGTGGGAGTTCTTTAATAATATGATTAATTGAACTTAAAATTTATCATAAACTTAGTCCCTGATAATATCTTGCTTGTTTATGTTGATAGATGGCTCGTGCTGTTGTTCCGTTAAATTTTAATGCGTTCCTTGAGAAAGCAAAGTTGAAAGATGATGGTAGCAATTACACGGACTGGGTCCGTAACTTGAGGATTATCCTCATTGCTGCACAGAAGAATTACGTCCTGGAAGCACCGCTGGGTGCCAGGCCTGCTGCTGGAGCAACGCCAGATGTTATGAACGTCTGGCAGAGCAAAGCTGATGACTACTCGATAGTTCAGTGTGCCATGCTTTACGGCTTAGAATCGGGACTTCAACGACGTTTTGAACGTCATGGAGCATATGAGATGTTCCAGGAGTTGAAGTTAATATTTCAAGCAAATGCCCGGATTGAGAGATATGAAGTCTCCAATAAGTTCTATAGCTGCAAGATGGAAGAGAACAGTTCTGTCAGTGAGCATATACTCAAAATGTCTGGGTATAATAATCACTTGATTCAATTGGGAGTTAATCTTCCAGATGATTGCGTCATTGACAGAATTCTCCAATCACTGCCACCAAGCTACAAGAGCTTCGTGATGAACTATAATATGCAAGGGATGAAGAAGACTATTCCCGAGCTCTTCGCAATGCTAAAAGCTGCGGAGGTAGAAATCAAGAAGGAGCATCAAGTGTTGATGGTTAACAAGACCACTAGTTTCAAGAAAAAGGGCAAAGGGAAGAAAAAGGGGAACTTCAAAAAGAACGGCAAGCAAGTTGCTGCTCAAGAGAAGAAACCCAAGTCTAGACCTAAGCCTGAAACTGAGTGCTTCTACTGCAAGCAGACTGGTCACTGGAAGCGGAACTGCCCCAAGTATTTGGCGGATAAGAAGGATGGCAAGGTGAACAAAGGTATATGTGATATACATGTTATTGATGTGTACCTTACCAATGCTCGCAGTAGCACCTGGGTATTTGATACTGGTTCTGTTGCTAATATTTGCAACTCGAAACAGGGACTACAGAATAAGCGGGCACTGGCAAAGGACGAGGTGACGATGCGCGTGGGAAACGGTTCCAAAGTAGATGTGATCGCGGTCGGCACGCTACCTCTACATCTACCTTAGGGATTAATATTAGACCTAAATAATTGTTATTTGGTGCCAGCGTTGAGCATGAACATTATATCTGGATCTTGTTTAATGCGAGACGGTTATTCATTTAAATCAGAGAATAATGGTTGTTCTATTTATATGAGTAATATCTTTTATGGTCATGCACCCTTGAAGAGTGGTCTATTCTTACTAAATCTCGATAGTAGTAATACACATATTCATAATGTTGAAACCAAAAGATACAGAGTTGATAATGAAAGTGCAACTTATTTGTGGCACTGTCGTTTAGGTCATATCGGTGTAAAACGCATGAAGAAACTCCATACTAATGGACTTTTGGAACCACTTGATTATGAATCACTTGGTACTTGCGAACCGTGCCTCATGGGCAAGATGACTAAAACACCGTTCTCCGGTACTATGGAGAGAGCAACAGATTTGTTGGAAATCATACATACCGATGTATGTGGTCCGATGAATATTGAGGCTCATGGCGGATATCGTTATTTTCTCACCTTCACAGATGATTTGAGCAGATATGGATATATCTACTTAATGAAGCATAAGTCTGAAACATTTGAAAAGTTCAAAGAATTTCAGAGTGAAGTTGAAAATCATCGTAACAAGAAAATAAAGTTTCTACGATCTGATCGTGGAGGAGAATATTTGAGTTACGAGTTTGGTGTACATTTGAAAAACTGTGGAATAGTTTCGCAACTCACGCCCCCCGGAACACCACAGCGTAATGGTGTGTCCGAACGTCGTAATCGTACTTTACTAGATATGGTGCGATTTATGATGTCTCTTACAGATTTACCGCTATCATTTTGGGGATATGCTTTAGAGACGGCCGCATTCACGTTAAATAGGGCACCATCAAAATCCGTTGAGACGACGCCTTATGAACTATGGTTTGGCAAGAAACCAAAGTTGTCGTTTCTTAAAGTTTGGGGCTGCGATGCTTATGTGAAAAAGCTTCAACCTGATAAGCTCGAACCCAAATCGGAGAAATGTGTATTCATAGGATACCCAAAGGAAACTGTTGGGTACACCTTCTATCACAGATCCGAAGGCAAAACATTTGTTGCTAAGAATGGATCATTTCTAGAGAAGGAGTTTCTCTCGAAAGAAGTGAGTGGGAGGAAAGTAGAACTTGACGAGGTAACTGTACCTGCTCCCTTACTGGAAAGTAGTTCATCACAGAAAACTGTTTCAGTGACACCTACAGCAGTTAGTGAGGAAGCCAATGATAATGATCATGAAACTTCAGATCAAGATACTACTGAACTTCGTAGATCAACCAGAGTAAGATCCGCACCAGAGTGGTACGGTAATCCTGTTCTGGAGGTCATGCTACTAGATCATGATGAACCTACGAACTATGAAGAAGCGATGGTGAGCCCAGATTCCGCAAAGTGGCTAGAAGCCATGAAATCTGAGATGGGATCCATGTATGAGAACAAAGTATGGACTTTGGTTGACTTGCCCGATGATCGGCAAGCGATTGAGAATAAATGGATCTTTAAGAAGAAGACTGACGCTGATGGTAATGTTACTGTCTACAAAGCTCGACTTGTCGCAAAAGGTTTTCGGCAAGTTCAAGGAATTGACTACGATGAGACCTTCTCACCCGTAGCGATGCTTAAGTCCGTCCGAATCATGTTAGCAATTGCCGCATTTTATGATTATGAAATTTGGCAAATGGATGTCAAAACTGCATTCCTGAAAGGATTCCTGGAAGAAGAGTTGTATATGATGCAAACAGAAGGTTTTGTCGATCCAAAGGGAGCTAACAAAGTGTGCAAGCTCCAGCGATCCATTTATGGACTGGTGCAAGCCTCTCGGAGTTGGAATAAACGTTTTGATAGTGTGATCAAAGCATTTGGTTTTATACAGACTTTTGGAGAAGCCTGTATTTACAAGAAAGTGAGTGGGAGCTCTGTAGCATTTCTGATATTATATGTGGATGACATATTACTGATTGGAAATGATATAGAATTTCTGGATAGCATAAAGGGATACTTGAATAAAAGTTTTTCAATGAAAGACCTCGGTGAAGCTGCTTACATATTAGGCATTAAGATCTATAGAGACAGATCAAGACGCTTAATTGGACTTTCACAAAGCACATACCTTGACAAAATTTTGAAGAAATTCAAAATGGATCAAGCAAAGAAAGGGTTCTTGCCTGTGTTACAAGGTGTGAAATTGAGTAAGACTCAATGCCCGACCACTGCAGAAGATAGAGAGAATATGAAAGATGTTCCCTATGCATCAGCCATAGGCTCTATCATATATGCAATGCTGTGTACCAGACCTGATGTATGCCTTGCTATAAGTTTAGCAGGGAGGTACCAAAGTAATCCAGGAATGGATCACTGGACAGCGGTCAAGAACATCCTGAAATACCTGAAAAGGATTAAGGATATGTTTCTCGTATATGGAAGTGACAAAGAGCTCATCGTAAAAGGTTACGTTGATGCAAGCTTTGACACTGATCCGGACGATTCTAAATCGCAAACCGGATACGTGTTTACATTAAACGGTGGAGCTGTCAGTTGGTGCAGTTCTAAACAAAGCGTCGTAGCGGGATCTACATGTGAAGCGGAATACATAGCTGCTTCGGAAGCAGCAAATGAAGGAGTCTGGATGAAGGAGTTCATATCCGATCTAGGTGTCATACCTAGTGCATCGGGTCCAATGAAAATCTTTTGTGACAATACTGGTGCAATTGCCTTGGCAAAGGAATCCAGATTTCACAAAAGGACCAAACACATCAAGAGACGCTTCAACTCCATCCGGGATCTAGTCCAGGTGGGAGACATAGAGATTTGCAAGATACATACGGATCTGAATATTGCAGACCCGTTGACTAAGCCTCTTCCACGAGCAAAACATGATCAGCACCAAAGCTCCATGGGTGTTAGATTCATTACAGTGTAATCTAGATTATTGACTCTAGTGCAAGTGGGAGACTGAAGGAAATATGCCCTAGAGGCAATAATAAAGTTATTATTTATTTCCTTATAATCATGATAAATGTTTATTATTCATGCTAGAATTGTATTTTCCGGAAACATAATACATGTGTGAATACATAGACAAACAGAGTGTCACTAGTATGCCTCTACTTGACTAGCTCGTTAATCAAAGATGGTTATGTTTCCTAACCATGAACAATGAGTTGCTATTTGATTAACGAGGTCACATCATTAGTAGAATGATCTGATTGACATGACCCATTCCATTAGCTTAGCACCTGATCGTTTAGTATGTTGCTATTGCTTTCTTCATGACTTATACATGTTCCTACGACTATGAGATTATGCAACTCCCGATTACCGGAGGAACACTTTGGGTACTACCAAACGTCACAACGTAAATGGGTGATTATAAAGGAGTACTACAGGTGTCTCCAATGGTCGATGTTGGGTTGGCGTATTTCGAGATTAGGATTTGTCACTCCGATTGTCGGAGAGGTATCTCTGGGCCCTCTCGGTAATACACATCACATAAGCCTTGCAAGCATTACAACTAATATGTTAGTTGTGAGATGATGTATTACGGAACGAGTAAAGAGACTTGCCGTTAACGAGATTGAACTAGGTATTGGATACCGACGATCGAATCTCGGGCAAGTAACATACCGATGACAAAGGGAACAACGTATGTTGTTATGCGGTCTGACCGATAAAGATCTTCGTAGAATATGTAGGAGCCAATATGGGCATCCAGGTCCCGCTATTGGTTATTGACCAGAGACAGGTCTCGGTCATGTCTACATTGTTCTCGAACCCGTAGGGTCCGCACGCTTAAGGTTACGATGACAGTTATATTATGAGTTTATGCATTTTGATGTACCGAAGGTTGTTCGGAGTCCCGGATGTGATCACGGACATGACGAGGAGTCTCGAAATGGTCGAGACGTAAAGATTGATATATTGGAAGCCTATGTTTGGACATCGGAAGTGTTCCGGGTGAAATCGGGATTTTACCGGGTTACCGGGAGGTTACCGGAACCCCCCGGGAGCCATATGGGCCATCATGGGCCTTAGTGGAAAGGAGAAAGGGGCAGCCCAAGGTGGCTGTGCCTCTTTCCCCTCCCCTAGTCCTATTAGGACTAGGAGAAGGTGGCCGGCCCCCCCTCTCTCCCTTCCCCTCCGAGGAATCCTAGTTGGACTAGGATTGGGGGGAGGAATCCTACTCCCAGAGGGAGTAGGACTCTCCTGCGCCTCCCTCTTTGGCCGGCCAGCCTCCCCTCCTCTCCTCCTTTATATACGGAGGCAGGGGCACCTCTAAACAAACAAGTTGACACAAGTTGATCCACGTGATCGATTCCTTAGCCGTGTGCGGTGCCCCCTGCCACCATATTCCTCGATAATACTGTAGCGGAGTTTAGGCGAAGCCCTGCTGCTGTAGTTCATCAAGATCGTCACCACGCCGTCGTGCTGACGAAACTCTTCCCCGACACTTTGCTGGATCGGAGTCCGGGGATCGTCATCGAGCTGAACGTGTGCTCGAACTCGGAGGTGCCGTAGTTTCGGTGCTTGATCGGTTGGATCGTGAAGACGTACGACTACTTCCTCTACGTCGTGTCATTGCTTCCGCAGTCGGTCTGCGTTGGGTACATAGACAACACTCTCCTCTCGTTGCTATGCATCACATGATCCTGTGTGCGCGTAGGAAATTTTTTGAAATTACTACGAAACCCAACACAAGTTCCTTATCGTCGGTCCTGCTGCTGGGGCCGAGGGGACGGGCAACGCGGCTGGCGACGAGGCTCCGCTGGCGGGTGATGGCGGTACCTAGGGCTGAAGAGGTGGCTTGGTGGCGCTGCTCCTTCCTATTCGTCTTGTATCATGTAGCATGCCTTGTGGAGGCGTTTAAAACTGGTTGCTTGGAACAATATGTTTTGTAATAATTAGATTGTGGTTCCCCGACTTTTTCCGTTTGCTTTGTTGTTCTGCGTCGGCAGAGCCCGACCCCGCGCATACCTCAGCCGTCATTGGGTCGTCCGGATCACTAGGACGAGCCCAATGGGTGAGGGGTGTCGGTGTCAAAACCAGCTAATCTCGGGCAGGGGGTCCCGAACTGTGCGTCTAAGGCTAATGGTAACAGGAGGCTGGGGACACGATGTTTACCTAGGTTTGGGCCCTCTCGATGGAGGTAATACCCTACTTCCTGCTTGATTGATCTTGATGATATGAGTATTACAAGAGTTGATCTACCACGAGATCAGAGAGGCTAAACCCTAGAAGCTAGCCTATGGTATGATTGTTGTTGTGTCCTACGGACTAAAGCCTCCGGTTTATATAGACACCGGAGGGGGCTAGGGTTACATAGAGTCGGTTTACAAAGAAGGAGATCTACATCCGAATCGCCAAGCTTGCCTTCCACGCCAAGGAGAGTCCCATCCGAACACGGGACAAAGTCTTCTATCTTGTATCTTCATAGTCCAACAGTCCGACCAAAGTATATAGTCCGGCTGTCCGGATACCCCCTTATCCAGGACTCCCTCATTAGCCCCTGAACCAGGCTTCAATGACGATGAGTCCGGAGCATAGATTGTCTTCGGTATTGCGAGGCAGGTTCCATTTCCGAATACTCCAAGATAAATTCCGAACACAAGGACCGTGTCTGGCTCTGGAAGATAAATTCCATACACCACCGTAGAGAGAATAATAATACACGAATCTGATCTGCTGACAACCCTTCGTAGTGTGACATCACGCCATGGCTCGGTAATTATTCGAACAGTTTTCTACAACCTGCTTCCACACACATCGCGAGGCGGTTTCTTTCGCATGTCTTGTCAAAGCAGAGATCATGTCCCCTTATCGCGGGATCTCCATCAATACGGGTATGGGTAACCCAACCAGCGCCGTCAATCGAGGCACCTAGAAAAATAAGAGATTTCGAGAGGCAAGTGGGGAGGCGCTCATTCTACATCGCCTTTATAAAGGGGCAGAGACCTCTTGTTTTCACCCACGCCTTCCTCCTCCTTTGCTCATCCATTCTCGCACCCTTGAGCTCCAACGCCCAAGTTCTCACCTTCTCCGTAGGACTGCAACATGTCCGGAGTGGGAGGCAAGTGGATGGCCTCCTCCGTCACACAGGAGAACATTACCAAGCTTCGGGAGGCCGGATACCTGGACGAGAGCATTGTGCACAGGCTTCCGTCAGAGGGACAGATTACCCCCACCCCGAAGTCTCGTGAGAGAGTAGTATTTCTCCCTCACTTCGTCCGCGGACTAGGATTTCCACTCCACCCGTTTGTCCGCGGGCTCATGTACTTCACGATCTGGCCCTGAATTTCGTCCTCAACATCTCGGCATTCATCCTTGTGTGCGAGGCCTTTCTCCGCATCAAACCTCACTTCGGCCTGTGGCTGAAAATCTTCTGCGTGAAGCCGAAGATCGTAAGCGGCCAACAGGCGGAGTGCGAATGCGCTATGGTGGGCAAAATGCCCAATGTTACATGGCTTGATGGCTCCTTCGTGGAGACCATAAAGGGGTGGAAATCAGGATGGTTCTACATCACCGAGCCGCGCGACGCCAACTGGGTGGCAGCCCCCAAATTCAGATCCGGAATCCCCATGCGGCTCACTTCTTGGGAGAAGAAGGGCCTGGCCTGGGGTGAACCCACGGAGGTGACCGGACTCGAGACCTGCATCAGAAGCATGAGAGACAAAAAGATCAAGCTTGTCAATGTGGTCTAGGTCATGCTCATTCGCCGAATCCTCCCGTGTCAGAGACGGGCATTTGATATGTGGGAGTTTGACCCGGCCGAACACCAGATGCTGCTGGAGCTCTTTGACACAACGCACAAAGAAATCTGGAAGGTGTTGTTCAAGACCGGTGAAGTTCCTCCTCCCCTTTCCAAGGACCGTGGGCTCAGCGCAAAGCGCCTTGCCAGTCCGGTAAGTCCTTTGACTATTTACGAGATGTTCCCTCAGCACATTCGGGGGAGGATGTTTACGTCACCTTGCTGACCAAACAGGATTGGGTGGAGATGGTGGAGTGGATTGACTGTCCGGATCCATCGCCTGAGGACCCAGTAGAAGCACTCCTAGCGGAGATGCTGGTTCCGGTGCCTTACAAGGTGCTGGAGAAAAAGGCGGAAAAGAAGGCCACGGGGACTCGGAAGGGTCTTCGGCGCGAGGCCGCACCCGACGCCTCGCCAGAAGAGGACAAGGCGCACTCCTCCCATGAAGGGGAGGAGAGGAAGAGGAAGGTCGCCTCAATCGAGGGGGCCGAAGGGTCCAAGAAGGCGGCCACGGGGACCAGAAGAGGTCCCCGGTGCAAGGCCGTGATAGAGTCATCATCCGAAGATGACAAGGAAGATTCCCCTCCCCCCCCCCCCCGAAGACGGGGGGAAACATGAAGAAATGCCCCCTCCCCGTTCTAGGGAGGAGAAGAAAAGGAAGGCCGCCCTGTCAGGGGAGGCCGGGACACCGAAGAAGGGAAAAGCGTCCCTTCCAGATCACTCCACTACCGCCGCTTACAGCGATGAGGAGTGGCTGCCCAGGGGCAAACCCCGAGCGAGGTCATAAGTATCCGCATTCCATAATACTTTTTTGTGAGACTTTGACCTTATGGTTTGTAATGACGCCGAACACGTATATGCAGTCCGGCCGGGTCCAATCTCGGGGCGCCCTCTTCGGAGGAGTCTCTGGATGAGTCGGAGATGAACTCACTCCCGACGGCACCTCCCCATGACCTGCGGATGACACCGAGGTGTTGTGCCGGAGGATGCCGGAGCAGGAGGCGATGGTTCCGGAGACGCCCCAAGGAAAAATCCTAGGCGCCGGACACATGGGGGGTGGGACCCCCATGGATTTGTGAAGACGGGAGCCAGAGCAAGCCTGGATCCCAGCCGGTTACTGCACCGGAGCCTTCGAAGGCTCCGGATTCTAGAAGGCAGCCCCTTGCGAAGGAGAGCGAGCCGGCCGTGCCGATGACCTCCGCCCAGCCGGAGGCATCGGATAAATTGTTGGCAGCGCTTCGAGGCGCTTCCATCAACGACGAGCACCGTACTCTCATGAGTATGGTGATTGAGAAGGTTTGGTTCACCAAGAGCGGATTGACCGAAGCCTACACCAGCCTACTAACAGGCTTTGAGGTAAGTAATGAAAAAGTGTGAGAAAATATCACCCGATAGACAGTAGCCCCTGATACTCTGGTTGGTGTTCAGAAAGAAAAGCCAAATGGAGGGTCAACTTTAAAACCGCAGGAAGCTAATAATACTTGTCTGTATGAACAAACAGGCACTGCTACTGACCGCCGCCGCGCGCACGGCTGAGGTTGACGGACTCAAGCGCGAACTGGGGCAGGCCGAAGAAGAGCTCAGCCTCGTCAAGAGGCAGCTCGGAGAGAACAAAGGTAAGTGAAACCCCATTCGTATGTCGTATAAAGGAGAAAAAGTTGATGATGCTAACAAGAAGCATCATGGCTTTTGATAGGGACCGCGACCGAAGTGGCAGCCCTGAAGGAAGCGCTGTCCGCGGCCGAAGGCAAGGCGGGTACGGAGCGCACCGAGCGCCAGAAGCAAGATGCTCGGGTGGGAGAGGTACAACAAGAGCTCCAGGAGTTTGGCAAAAAGTACGAGTCCTTGGAGCATGACTTCAAGGCGCAAGGGTCTGAGCTTGCTGAAGTTCAAGCCAGACCTGCCTCCTCGCTACGGTGGCACGGCAGACCCTGCAGAGTTCCTTCAGCTCTACGAGCTGGGCATCGAGGCTGCCAACGGAGACGAGAAGGTCATGGCGAACTGGTTTCCCATGGCTCTCAAGGACGGGGCCCGCACCTGGCTTCTGAACCTGGCCCCAGGCACGATCTCCTCCTAGGACGAGGTGCGCACCTGCTTCATCGCCAACTTCCAGGGTACTCGCGACCGGCCACCCATCATGAGCGACATGCGCCGCATCAAGCGACAACCGGGGGAAACCCTGCAGAAGTACATCCAGCGCTTCAACAACGCGCGCCTCAAGATTCCCAAGGTGACCGAGGAGGCCATCATCTCAGCCTTCTCTGACGGCATGCGTGACGTCAAAATGAAGGAGGAGCTTGCAATGCATGAAGGTCTGTGCACTTTCCTGGAGCTGTTCAACCTGGCGACCAAGTGCGCCAGGGCTGAGGAAGGGCGTCTCTCCCTCCTCGAATTGCCTGCCGCAGACCCTGAAGAGAAGAAGCCCAAGGCCAAGGACGTGAAGCGCAAGGGGGCTGCCGTGCTCGCGGCAGAACCAGACACCAAGCGGGGCAGAGATCATCCCGAATCCTCCAAGGGCAGTCGATACTGCGTGTACCACAACCTCCACACCCCCAACACCAATGAATGCTAAGAGCTCAGGGCCGTGCGTGAAGGACGGACTGGCCGGCGACCCGACCACAATGACCGGGGCTACAGACGAGGAGGACGAAGGAACGCAGGACGCTGGGAAGATTGCGGCCCACGTCAAGGGTGGCGCGACCAACCTCGCAAGGATCGCTGGCAGGACCCACCTCGCGAGGGAGGCTGGAGGGATCAACCTCGCGAGGATCGCCCGCAAGGTAACGCAGGCCTCCCTCCGCTACCGCCGCAGCCAAGGAGAAATGAGGACCGTCATCAGGATGAAGGGGCTAGGGGCTTCCAGGAACCACGTGCGATCGCCTGCATCCTAGGCGGAGCTCAAGCCCCAGCCTCTCAGCGCATCTTCAAGCAGTTTGCCCGTGAAGTGAATGCAGTCCTCCCCAAGCTCGAGGCCACGCGCCCTCTCAGGTGGTCGGCGTGCGCCATCACGTTCAGCTCAGTGGATCAGCTCAAGTGCGCAGCCACAGCCGGAGTCCTCCCGATGCTTTGTTCCCCAATCATCAGCAACATGCTAGTCACCAAGACCCTCATCGATGGCGGGGCAGGGCTCAACGTCCTGTCCATGGAAACATTCAACAATCTCCAAGTACCCTATAGTCAGCTTCAGCCCACCAAGCCTTTCTCCGGAGTCACCGACGGCTCCACGGTCCCGATTGGGCAGGTCCGCCTCCCTGTCACCTTCGGGGCACGCGACAACTACCGCACCGAGCTCATCGACTTCGACGTCGCCCACATTCGCCTGCCGTACAACGCCATCCTCGGGTACCCAGCACTGGCCAAGTTCATGGACGTAACCCACCACGGCTACAACGTCCTCAAGATGCCAGGAAGTGGCGGGGTCATCACGGTGCCCTGCGAAGAGAGAGACGCAGTTTGCTCCCTGGAGAGAGCCTTTCAGGCCGCATCACTGGAAGACCCGGATCGTGGAAGCAGGAGGCTTCCCGAGGCCGCCCCCAAGAAGAAGAAGACATCGACTAGCCCGGCCCCTCAGGAGGCAGGTCCCTCTGGGCCCGTGCTTGCTCAGGGGGAACCTCCTTCCATCGCATAGGGAAGTGCGCCCGGCGCCCTCCTCAGGCAGGGCTCAGGGGCTCTCCCCTGGAGGGCCGTCGACCTCGCCAAGGTCACGAGGGAGGCGCTTGGGCACCACGTGGAGGCATGCTTCGAAGCATGATTCCATCAAGAAGGAGCAAGGCAAGGAGGGCCAAACCCTCAGGAGTTCGTCAGCAAGGCCATTCAGGAGCTACAGGAATCAAGGGTCATGAGAGGCAGCCGCCGCTTACCCGCTGTGGCCCCCCATCCAGGCGAGGATGGTGGGATGCGCGTCTGCATCGACATACCAGGGCTCAACCAAGCCGCGTCTCAGGAGCTCCTCTGGCCTTCGCGAGTGGGACGCTGCGAGGGCACGCCCCACAGCTACATTCGCATGCTTTACAGCTCGCCGAACGCGGCTGCTGCGTACCGGCGCATCATGAGGGCCATCTTGGAGGCTCAAGAGGTCAGGCGTTCCGCAGCCCTGGTGGAGATGGAGATGGTCCGTGAGGAGCCACCAGCACCTCGGGAGCCTCCCGAGGCCCCAGGGCCTGGGGGCTCATGAGGATCCGAGTCTGCTGCATCAACACCCCTTCGTCTTCAGCGTCATCAGGTGACATCTTTCTAGTTTCATTTCCAGCTGGGAGCGCCCCCAGGGCTGCATTATTCCCAGGCCGCGTGGGTCCGTCCCTATGGCATGTATCTCTTTTATTTCATGTTCTTAGCTCACTCTGCTGGGCGCGCCCCTCGAGCTGCATTATCCCCAAGCCGCTCGGGTCAGACCCAGTGGCATGTACCCCTCTTGCATTTATCTTAGGGCCATGTTTTCGACCCGTCATGCTTGTTATTTGGTTCCGGTTCATGGTACCTTTTTTCTTCCTGGATGTCGCAAGCTTGC
>NC_041383.1:599894459-599936671 GCF_002162155.2 Triticum dicoccoides
TGCGCGTTAAAGGGGGGTGCCTGAGCATCGCGACTCAGGGCTCCTACCGGCTCTCCGGCCCTCACCCTATGGTCTGCCCACGGCATCGCGCCCCGGCATACCAGCGATGGCTGAGACTAGCCCGAGAGCCGGGACCCGAGGATGTAGAGTTTCGACATCTAACCCAGCTTGCACATTAAAGGGGGGGTGCCTGAGCATCGCGACTCAGGGATCCTACTGGCTCTCTGGCCCTCACCCTCTGGTCTGCCCACGGCATCACGCCCCGGCATACCAGCGACGGCTGAGACCAGCCGGAGAGCCGGGACCCAAGGACGTAGAGCATCGGCATCTAGCCAAATTTGTAGGAACACGCTCCAAGATAAGGCCCAGCGCCGGGTGCAACCCGCCTTGGGGTGTGGCCCCGTGAGTCCCGAGCCGGATCACGAGTGAACCAGCACACCTCGCCAGGCCTTTCGTGCCTCACCGCCTCTCCAAGGCAACTAATGGCTAACCGTCGTTTGTCGCGACGAACTCTCGTTTCTCCTGTGATGAGCCTGCAGGGTTCCCCCAGGAGCATCGTCATGCGAGGCCCTCACAGTGTCTTATTCGCCCTCGTCCACGCAAACCGCTTGCATGTTAAAGGGGGGGGGGGTACCTGAGCATCGCGACTCAGGGCTCCTACTGGTTCTCCAGCCCTCACCCTCTGGCCATGTCCACGGCATCGTGACCTGGCATACCAGCGACGGCTGAGACTTGCTCGAGGGCTGGGACCCGAGGACATAGAGCAAAAAGGTGAGCAGAGGCGAGAGGAGAGAAGCACGTGATGACCTCGCCAAACAACCCTCCGACGGCCAAGATACGGACTTAGCGCCGCACCAGGAAGCATTCCTGACCCTCGAGATAAGTCACTCCCCAGGAACACTAGCTATCGCAACACCGTCCCCGCACCTAATACCATTCCGTCTTAGCAACATCGCTCTCCTTTCTCACCGAATGATGGCTGCTTGAGCGCCAAGGGGGACCTCCTGAGCATCGCGACTCAGGGGCTCTTACCGGGCCTCGGGCCGCTCACCTCCTGGCCTTGACCACAGCATCGCGACCTGGCATACCAGCGACGGCTGAAGCCACATTGGGACTGGGACCTGTCGGCGCAGAGCACCAAGCCATGACGAGGTCTGACAGGAAGAAACTAAGCTCAGACGGAATGACCATTTCACACTGCTTCATAATGAGGATCATATTGACAAAAGGAGCTACAGACACCTTACAAGCCCCCACGGGGTGTGTTCTTGGCTCCTCGCAGGGACAAAAGACGCATATCCTAAGGAGTCCTAACTACAGGAACCGCCGCGGCGGACGCCATCATCAACAGTGGGCTGTCAGGCACCAGCGCCAACCTCATCCAGATCAGAGACAGCGGCGGCCTAACGAGCCCGTCCTACTTCGAGAGCGGCGCAGGTTCGGGGGCTCGTAGCTGTCGTCGCTCGTCTCTGGAGTCGCGAAGGGCTTGGTGGAGTCGCTAGATCCTCCGGCACCCCCGCCGCTTGAGGAGCTGTTAGAAGAGCGCGCGGCGGCAGGCCTGATCCCCGCCGCTCCAGATCTCCTGCCGCTGCCTCTGGGACAGCACTCCAGCCGGCGCCCTTCTTCGTCGAAGACCTTGAAGAGCATCACGGAAACGCCATCGAACTCCAGGTGGATCACGAGGGTGCCCCTCGCCCTGCAAACCCGGGCGATCTCGCCCCAGCCCCGGGTCATGAAGACCTTACCTGGGGCGACGACCTCGACATCTGCGTCGGTCGCTGGAGTCTGGCAATCGGCATGCTGCAGCCAAAGCCTGAAAGGCCCCCTCGGCGGAATCTCGAAGGCAAAGGAAGGAAGGAGAGGCGCAAGAAAGGGGATCTGAGCAGCAACTGGAGAGAGCAAAGGAGGCAGAGGGCAGATGCCGCTCCATATCAACTCGCGCAGTAGCGGAGAAGCCCACGTCCAATCAACCGCCACGCGGCACCCAAGGTCGCAGGCTGTTAGGGCCCGCGACGCTTCGCACTTGCCCTTTCGCCTCTCTGCTCGGCCAAGTCCGGGCGCGCCTTGGGCCCGGGGGCTACTTTCGGCGTTCTAGGAACGGGGGTCCCCAGACTTGCCGGCCTACGGCCTGCGGCGTGGCTCAAAGGGGGCCCAGCACGGCCCATCTTCATCAGCACAAGCTCAAGACCCTCGCGAGGGGCCAAGCCTCGCGGGGCGGACGACAAGGAGCTTCCTCAGGCACGACCTCGTCAGGCTGGCTCACGAGGAGGCGGAGAGTTCAAGGCGGGGTACCTCGCGAGGTGCCCATGACGCAAGCCATGACGACCAAGGGCGCCAGCCCGTGCAGTGTCCTTCTTTCCTCTTTGGTGCAAGGGGAGCAAGCGCAGGCGAGAGCATCAAGCAAAGGCATCCATTTCGGTGCAACAAGACCAAGACCAGTCCAACGGCAGGATGGAGGTCACCGTGGAGCCCAAGTCGGCGTCACCACCAGAGCCTTTAATAGGCGAGGACCAACTTTAGTCAGGATAAGTGTACTAGATGTTCCCCTTCAAATTGGCCAATTGTTGGCGCCCTTCCCGCTCAATATTTGGGAAGAGGCCCAGGGCCTTCGCCTATAAATAGGACTAGCCACCCACAGGGTAGAGAGATCGATCCAGCCGGCAAAAGAGAGAGATCTGGATAGGAAGCTGAAGATAAGATAGGCATCTAGAATCAACCCCTCCAAAGGGACAACACCACCACAAGAACAAACCCTCGCGAGGCTGTTCTCCCTTGTATTGTTTATTATCAGCCCAAGAGGCAATCCATCACACCACACACTAGAGTAGGGTATTACACCACAATGGTGGCCTGAACCAGTATAAACCCTGTTTCTCTTGTGTTGTTCTTCTCGTAGTTTAGATCCTAGCGATTCGGCGAGGAACAGGTAGGTAGAAGGTGAAACCTGCACGCGCACCCTAGTGTTCAAACCTCAAGGGTCTGCCGGAACCCTAAATCCGACATTTGGCGCGCCAGGTAGGGGAGGTCGATGAGGATCTGGCCGCGGTCCTCCAGTCTTTGGTCGGGGGAGACGTGGCGAGGTTGTAGGGCGCTCCGACACCCCTGTTCCTTCGTGAGGACTGGGAGCAGATTGTGGGGTCCATGCCCGTCCTCAACCAGGACGGGCCTGTGCCCGCGGAGGCTCCCAAGGATGTGGTGGACGTATCCTCCGGCGACTCCAGCGAAGAGAGGGAGGAAGGGGAGCAGGAAAAGGGGGCTGACTCCGAGGCAGAGTCAAAGGCTCCACCTCCTCGGCGTAAGTCCCGCACTCTCCGCTTCTCTCTGAGTGACGATGACGAGGGTGATGGCGAGAAGGGCGGCGGGAGCCTGCCCCCGATTCCGAAAATGACCGGACTGGGCTGATCCCCCACGGGTCCGCCCCAGCCCCGAGGCGATCCGCAGGTGCCCCAGCTGCACACGCGCTCCTTGAGGCTGATCCTTGCGACCGGCTCTCGGGCTTCAAGTACGGTCGGAGGCTGCTCGAGTCTGCGGGCGACGACTTGTAAGTGCTTGATCCCTGTCTTGTTTCTTGTTTTGCCGCTGAGGCTTGACGCCCGTATCTCCCGGCTAGGCTGCCCCCCATGGCAAAGAAGCCGAAGGGGGCTCCTGAGACTCCAACCGCGGCGGCGCCTCTGCTCGCGAAAGAAGGTGAACATGACGCGCGGGCCTCTCCTGCCTAGGCGTCCCTGCGAGGCCCTGCCGAGCCGGCTAGGGCGAGCTAGGCTCCTATGGCCCTGGTGACCCTGAGGCGCCCCCGCTTGACGCCGTCGCCACAGCCGCTGGGGCGCAGCAGGCTCCACCTCAGGACACCGTGGTCACGCTGCCGCCTTCTTCTCCTACTCCACCGACTGCTGCTTCCCCGTCTCCTCCTACTGTCCTGGATCGTGCTGCTGCCGAACTGGACCGTCTGCGGTGGGATCTTCTAATCGTCGACCCTCGTTTGGTGGCCGGGCGCTTGGAGCTAGCCTCTGGCTGGATTCGCTCCGCGCGCACTCCAGTGTTCGAACCTCAAGGGTCTGCCGGAACCCCAGATCCGACATTTGGTGCGCCAGGTAGGACTCTTGAGGTTCCGCACGACCCTTCACAGCCTCAGCAGCGACAGCGGCATGCTCGCCACTCGCTGGCTCCAGCAGGCTGTCGAGGTCGACGTTGGGGCCCCGAAGATAGATGTGGGTGAACACCTGCGTCAGCGCCGCATAAGACAAGACGCGTGCCTCGGCCTCAGCCGTAGGGCCGAGGCCAAGGGCAACATCGTCAAGGGAACGAACCAGGAAAGGAAGCAGCTTGGTGGGGCCGTCCTCCTCGCCGGCCAGCGGGCTCTCCAGGCCGCTCTCATAAAACGTCTTTAGTGAAGCTCGGGCCTTCTCCTCCATCTCCGCAAAGGCCACATGATCCTCGGCAAGAACCCGTGCCTTGCCGTCCAACTCAACCTTCCTCGCCTCCAGCTCTTTCTCCGGCGCGCCTAGGCGGTCACGACGCTTCTTGAGCTTGGAGTCCTAGTCCTTGACGGCCGCCTCGCGAGCCTTCATGCCGTCCTCCTGCTCTAGGCGAAGGCGAGTCTCCTCGGCGAGCCGGTCCTACAGGACCTTCAGCTCGCCCTCCAGCACCTCGCAACGACCTCGGGCATTAGCCGCCTCCCCCAAGGCGGCATCACGGGCAACCTTCGCCCCAAGGACGGCCTGCTTCTCCTCGTCGCAGGCCGTCGAGGCCTGGACCAGCCAGAGGCATCGAAGCATCGGAGCGAATCCAGCCAGAGGCTAGCTCCAAGCGCCCGGCCACCAAACGAGGGTCGGCGCTCAGAAGATCCTGCAGCAGATGGTCCAGTTCGGCAGCAGCACGGTCCAGGACAGTAGGAGGAGACGGGGAAGCAGCAGTCGGCGGAGTAGGAGGAGAAGGCGGCAGCGTGGCCACGGTGTCCTGAGGCGGAGCCTGCTGCGCCCCAGCGGCTGTGGCGACGGCGTCAAGCGGGGGCGCCTCAGGGGTCGCCAGGGCCATAGGATCCGAGCTCGCCCCAGCCGGCTCGGCAGGGCCTCGCAGGGACGCCTGGGCAGGAGAGGCCCGCGCGTCACGTTCACCTTCTTTCGCGAGCAGAGGTGCTGGCACGGATGGAGTCTCAGGAGCCCCCTTCGGCTTCTTTGCCGTGGGCGCCAGCCTAGCCGGGAGATACAGGCGTCAAGCCTCACTGACGAAACAAGAAACAAGACAGGGATCAAGCACTTACAAGTCATCGGCCGCAGACTCGAGCAGCCTCCGGCCGTACTTGAAGCCCGAGAGCCGGTCGCAAGGATCAGCCTCAAGGAGCGCGGGTGCAGCTGGGGCACCTGTGGATCGCCTCGGGGCTGGGGCGGACCCGCAGGATATCAGCCCAGTCCGGTCCTTCTTCGGAACCGGGGGCAGGCTCCCGCCGCCCTGCTCGCCATCACCCTTGTCGTCGTCACTCAAAGAGAGCGGAGAGTGCGGGACTTGCGCCGAGGAGGTGGAGCCCTTGACTCTGCCTTGGAGTCAGCCCCCTTTTCCCGCTCCCCTTCTTCCATCTCTCTGCTGGAGTCGCCGGAGGATACGTCCACCAGGTCCTTGGGAGCCTCCGCGGGCACAGGCCCGTCCCCGTTGAGGACGGGCATGGACCCCACAACCTGCTCCCAGTCCTCACGAAGGAACAGGGGTGTTTGAGCGCCCTCCAACCTTGCCACGTCTCCCCCGACCAAATACTGGAGGACCGCGGCCAGATCCTCATCGGCCTCCCCTACCTGGCGCGCCAAATGTCGGATCTGGGGTTCCGGCAGACCCTTGAGGTTTGAACACTGGGGTGCGCGCGGAGCTTTCGCCTTCTACCTACCTGTTCCTCGCCGAATCGCTAGGATCTAAACTACGAGAAGAACAACACAAGAGACACAGGGTTTATACTGGTTCAGGCCACCATTGTGGTGTAATACCCTACTCCAGTGTGTGGTGTGGTCGATTGCCTCTTGGGCTGATGATGAACAATACAAGGAAGAACAGCCTAGCGAGGGTTTGTTCTTGTGGTGGTGTTGTCCCTTTGGAGGGGTTGATTCTAGATGCCTATCTTATCTTCAGCTTCCTATCCAGATCTCTCTCTTTTGGCGGCCGGATCGATCCCCCTACCCTGTGGGTGGCTAGTCCTATTTATAGGCGAAGGCCCCGGGCCTCTTCCCAAATATTGAGCGGGAAGGGAGCCAACAATTGGCCAATTTGAAGGGGAACATCTAGTACACTTATCCTGACTAAAGTTGGTCCTCGCTTGTCAAAGGCTCTGGTGGTGATGCCGACTTGGGCTCCACGGTGACCTCCATCCTGCCGTTGGACTGGTCTTGGTCTTGTTGCACCAAAATGGATGCCTTTGCTTGATGCTCTCGCCTGCGCTTGCTCCCCTTGCACCAAAGAGGAAAGAAGGACACTGCGCGGGCTGGCGCCCGGCTGGCGCCCTTGGTCGTCATGGCTTGCGTCATGGGCACCTCGCGTGGTACCCCGCCTTGAACTCTCCGCCTCCTCGTGAGCCAGCCTGACGAGGCCATGCCTGAGGAAGCTCCTTCTCGTCCACCCCGCGAGGCTTGGCCCCTCGCGAGGGTCTTGAGCTTGTGCTGATGAAGATGGGCCGTGCTGGGCCCCCTTTGAGCCACGCCGCAGGCCGCAGGCAGGCAAGTCTGGGGACCCCCAATCCTAGAACGCCGACAGTAGCCCCCGGGCCCAAGGCGCGCCCGGACTTGGCCGAGCAGAGAGGCGAAAGGGCAAGTGCGAAGCATGGCGGGCCCTAACAGCCCGCGGCCTTGGGCGCCGCGTGGCGGTTGATTGGACGTGGGCGTCTCCGCAACCGCGCGAGTTGATAAGGAGCGACATCTGCCCTCTGCCTCCTTTGCTCTCTCCAGTTGCTTCTCAGATCCCCTTTCTTGCGCCTCTCCTTCCTTCCTTCGAAATTCCGTCGAGGGGGCCTTTCAGGCTTTGGCTGCAGCATGCCGATTGCCAGACTCCAGCGACCGATGCGAATGTCGAGGTCGTCGCCCCAGGTATGGTCTTCATGACCCGGGGCTGGGGCGAGATCGCCCGGGTTTGCAGGGGGAGGGGTGCCCTCGTGATCCACCTGGAGTTCGATGGCGCTTCCGTGATGATCTTCAAGGTCTTCGACGAAGAAGGGCGCCGGCTGGAGTGCTATCCCAGAGGCAGTGGCAGGAGCTCTGGAGCGGCGGGGACTAGGCCTGCCGCCGCGCGCTCTTCCAGCAGCTCCTCAAGCGGCGGGAGTGCCGGAGGATCCAGCGACTCCGCCGAGCTCGTCGCAACTCCTGAGACAAGCGATGATAGCTACGAGCCCCCAAGCCTGCGTCGGTCTCGGAGCAGGACGGCCCGTTAGGCCGCCGTCGTCCCTGATCTGGATGAGGCTGGCGCCGAGCCTCACGTGGCCCACTGTTGATGATGGTGCCCTCCGCTGTGGTTCCTGTAGTTAGGACTCCTTAGGATACGCGTCTCTTGTCCCTGCGAGGAGCCGAGAACACACCCCGTGAGGGCTTGTAAGGTGCCTGTAGCTCCTTTTGTCAATATGATCCTCATTATGAAGCAGTGCGAAATGGTTATTCCGTCTTAGCTTAGTTTCTTCCTATCAGACCTCGTGAGGGCTTGGTGCTCTGCGCCGACAGGTCCCAGTCCCAAGGCGGCTTCAGCCGTCGCTGGTATGCCAGGTCGTGATGCCGTGGTCAAGGTCAGGAGGTGAGCGGCCTGAGGCCCGGTAAGAGCCCCTGAGTTGCGATGCTCAGGAGGTCCCCCTTGGCGCTCAAGCAGCCATCGTTCGGTGGGAAAGGAGAGCGACATTGCTAAGTGTGGGGATGGTGCTGCGATAGCTAGTGTTCTCGGAGAGTGACTTATCTCGAGGGTCAGGAACGCTTCCTGGTGCGGCGCTAAGTCCGTGCCTTGGACATCAGAGGGTTGTTTGGCGAGGTCACCACGTGCTTCTCCCCTCTCGCCCTCGCTTCCCACGTCGCCCAGACGGCTCCCATAGGCAGGGGCCCTTGTCGTTCCCCATCGCCTGCCGTTAACGCCGCCACTGGCCTGGCGGGGAACGAGCAGCAAGCATCGTCCCAGCACCCGTCCATGAGGCGAGACGGCCGCACCGCTACGCCTTCGCTCACCCCCGCTGGTTCTTCATCCCGTGCGCCCCGCGCAACCATGGAAGCCCAAGCTGCGCTCATCGCGGCAAACGAGCTCCTGCGCTACCGCCCAGTCGACGACGTCTATGAAGAGTGGCTCGACCGAGTCGCCGAACTCGTCCGCGCCGCTGGGGGCTGCCCCCCGCCATCTTTCTCGCTGCACCGCGCCCCGCCATGCGCGGGCAATGAAGCTCCTGGGGCGCCTCAGCCGGCTCCCCCTCAAGAAGGCACCCTGGCTCCATGGCGCGCGGCCCCTGGGCGGAACCCGCCCTATCAGGAACCAGCGCGGCAGGAGCAGAGCTGCCAAGGGGTCCCACGCCCTCGAGAAGCTGCCCGAGCGCTCCCTGCTCCGGCTCGTCCCGACCACACTCCTGCTCCAGCACGTCAAGACCCTGCGCTGCACCCAGCTGCGGTGCACGGGGAGCCGCAGGACCGAGCCCTTCGTCCTCCGAGGCCTCCTGTGGCCACAGCGGGCTGCCGCGCCTTTACCACCGAGCTACGCACCGTCGCGTGGCCCGGCAAGTTCAAGCCAGACCTCCCTCCTCGCTACGACGGCACGGCATACCCTGCAGAGTTCCTTCAGCTCTACGAGCTAGGCATCGAGGCTGCCAACGGAGATGAGAAGGTCATGGCAAACTGGTTTCCCATGGATCTCAAGGATGGGGCCCGCACCTGGCTTCTGAACCTGGCCCCAGGCACGATCTCCTCCTGGGACGAGATGCGCACCCGCTTCATCGCCAACTTCCAGGGTACTCGCGACCGGCCACCCGCCGTGAGTGACATGCGCCGCATCAAACAACAACTGGGGGAAACCCTGCAGAAGTACATCCAGTGCTTCAACAACGCGTGCCTCAAGATTCCCAAGGTGACCGAGGAGGCCATCATCTCAGCCTTCTCTGACGGCGTGCGTGATGTCAAAATGAAGGAGGAGCTTGCAATGCATGAAGATCTATGCACTTCCTTGGAGCTGTTCAACCTGGCGACCAAGTGCGCCAGGGCTGAGGAAGGGCGTCTCTCCCTCCTTGAATTGCCTGCCGCAGACCCTGAAGAGAAGAAGCCCAAGGCCAAGGACGTGAAGCGCAAGGGGGCTGCCGTGCTCGCGGCAGAACCAGACACCAAGCGGGACAGAGATCAGCCCGAATCCTCCAAGGGCAGTCGGTACTGCGTGTACCACGACCTCCACACCCACAACACCAATGAATGCCAAGAGCTCAGGGCCGTGCGTGAAAGACGGACTGGCCAGCGTCCCGACCGCAACGACCGGGGCTACGGACGAGGAGGAGGAAGGAACACAGGACGCTGGGAAGATCGCGGCCCAAGTCAAGGGTGGCGCGACCAACCTCGCGAGGATCGCTGGCAGGACCCGCCTCGCGAGGGAGGCTGGAGGGATCAGCCTCACGAGGATCGCCCGCAAGGTAACGCAGGCCTCCCTCCGCTACCGCCGCAGCCAAGGAGAAATGAGGACCGTTATCAGGACGAAGGGGCCGGGGGCTTCCAGGAACCACGCGCGATCGCCTGCATCCTAGGTGGAGCTCAAGCCCCAGCCTCTTAGCGCATCTTCAAGCAGTTCGCCCGCGAAGTGAATGCAGTCCTCCCCAAGCTCGAGGCCACGCGCCCTCTCAGGTGGTCGGCGTGCGCCATCACGTTCAGCTCTGCGGATCAGCTCAAGTGCGCGGCCACAGCCGGAGTCCTCCCGATGCTTTGTTCCCCAATCATCAGCAACGTGCTAGTCACCAAGACCCTCATCGATGGAGGGGCAGGGCTCAGCATCCTGTTCGTGGAAACATTCAACAATCTCCAAGTACCCTACAGTCAGCTTCAGCCCACCAAGCCTTTCTCTGGAGTCACCGACGGCTCCACGGTCCCGATTGGGCAGGTCCGCCTTCCTGTCACCTTCGGGGCACACGACAACTACCGCACCGAGCTCATCGACTTTGACGTCGCCCACATTTGCCTGTCGTACAACGCCATCCTTGGGTACCCAGCGCTGGCCAAGTTCATGGCCGTAACCCACCAAGGCTACAACGTCCTCAAGATGCCAGGAAGTGGCGGGGTCATCACGTTGCCCTAT
Source organism: Triticum dicoccoides (assembly GCF_002162155.2). Classification (NCBI taxonomy): domain Eukaryota; kingdom Viridiplantae; phylum Streptophyta; class Magnoliopsida; order Poales; family Poaceae; genus Triticum; species Triticum dicoccoides. Next base: position 599,904,723 of record NC_041383.1, read on the forward strand.
GAAGAGAGAGATGCAGTTTGCTCCCTAGAGAGAGCCTTTCAGGCCGCATCACTGGAAGACCCGGATCATGGAAGCAGGAGGCTTCCCGAGGCCGCCCCCAAGAAGAAGAAGACATCGACCGGCCCGGCCCCTCAGGAGGTAGGTCCCTCTGGGCCCGCACCTTCTCAGGGGGAACCTCCTTCCAGCGCATAGGGAAGCGCGCCCGGCACCCTCCTCAGGCAGGGCTCGGGGGCTCTCCCCTGGAGGGCCGTCGACCTCGCCAAGCTCACGAGGGAGGCGCTTGGGCACCACATGGAGGCGTGCTTCGAAGCACGATTCCATCAAGAAGGAGCAAGGCAAGGAGGGCCAAACCCTTAGGAGTTCGTCAGCCAGGCCAGTCAGAAGCTACAGGAGTCAAGGGTCATGAGAGGCAGCCGCTGCTTACCCGCTGTGGCCCCCCATCCAGGCGAGGATGGTCGGCTGCGCGTCTGCATCGACATACCAGGGCTCAACCAAGCCGCGTCTCAGGAGCGCCTCTGGCCTTCACGAGTGGGACGCTGCGAGGGCCCACCCCACATCTACGTTCGCATGCCTTACGGCTCGCCGAACGCGGCTCCTGCGTACCGGCGCATCATGAGGGCCATCCTGGAGGCTCAAGAGGTCAGGCGTTCCGCAGCCCTGTTGGAGATGGAGACGGTCCGCGAGGAGCCACCAGCGCCTCCGGAGCCTCCCGAGGCCCCAGGGCTGCGGCATCAACACCCCTTCGTCTTCAGCATCATCGGGTGACATCTTTCTAGTTTCATTTCCAGCTGGGAGCGCCCCCAGGGCTGCATTATTCCCAGGCCGCATGGGTCCATCCCTGTGGCATGTATCTCTTTTATTTCATGTTCTTAGCTCACTCTGCTGGGGGCGCCCCTCGGGATGCATTATCCCGAAGCCGCTCGGGTCAGACCCAGTGGCATGTATCCCTCTTGCATTTATCTTAGGGCCGTGTTTTCGGCCCGTCATGCTTGTTATTTGGTGCCGGTTCATGGTACCTTTTTTCTTCCTAGATGTCTCAACCTTGCGCGTTAAAGGGGGGGTGCCTGAGCATCGCGACTCAGGGATCCTACCGGCTCTCCGGCCCTCACCCTCTGGTCTGCCCACGGCATCGCGCCCCGGCACACCAGCGACGACTGAGACCAGCCCGACAGCCAGGACCCGAGGACGTAGAGTTTCGACATCTAACCCAGCTTGCGCGTTAAAGGGGGGGTGCCTGAGCATCGCGACTCAGGGCTCCTACCAGCTCTCCGGCCCTCACCCGCTGGTCTGCCCACGACATCGCGCCCCGGCATACCAGCGACGGCTGAGACCAGCCCGAGAGCCGGGACCCGAGGACGTAGAGCATCGGCATCTAGCCAAATTTGCAGGAACACACTCCAAGATAAGGCCCAGAGCCAGGCGCAACCCGCCTTGAGGTAGGGCCCCGTGAGTCCCGCGCTGGCTCACGGGTGCCCATATACACCTCGTCAAGCCCTACCGTGCCAGCCACGTGTCAGGGCAGGGCTCCTCCCGGAGGGGAGCCCCCTCCCACACACCAGTGGAAGCACCATGCTCCGCGCTGCCTGACGACACTGCCGAGGAGCGGCTATGCCCGTACGCATACGGAAGCGCTATGCTCCGCGCTGGTGATAAACAACTAAGGGTGGCCCCTGGGGCCGCATCAACCTCAGGGAGCCCAGAGCTCAGTGTCTAGCCTCATCGCAACGCCTCCCCTCGGCAGTGCCGCGCGAGGGGGCTGGGCACGGGGACTACGCCTGGGTCACGCCCAGGCGCACGCCACCCAGCCAAGCCCCCCCGGGCCTGGTTCGTCGCGCGTCCCTCCCTGAGCGGAGCCAAGGTATGAAGGCCGTTTGAGCGTCAAGGGGGACTCCTGAGCATCGCGACTCAGGAGCCTAACTGGTCACGTAGCCCCTCACTCCTTGGTCCCGTCCTGGTTTCCGGTCGGGGCTAACGGCGGTTGAGGTATGCGCGGGGCCAGGCTCTGCAGACGTAGAACGGTAGATCCACCCCCACATCTCACCTCCCTACTTGCTGTTCGGGCGCCAAGGGGGACTCCTGAGCATCGCGACTCAGGAGCCTAACTTGTCACGTAGCCCCTCACTCCTTGGTCCCATCCTGGTTTCCGGTCAGGGCTAACGGTGGCTGAGGTATGCGCGGGGCCGGGCTCTGCCGGCGTAGGACACAAGCAAGTAGGAAGGAAATAGCACAAATTTCAAGGAATTCAAAAGCAAATATTATAGTCCATACTGTTATCACAGCACCAAATGCAAGTTTTAACGCCTCCCCGAGGCCTGATACATGTGCAGAAACTAAAAGCAGGGCGGGAGCCACAACGGAGTCACTTGCCGGCCATGGAGTTGCGTGCAGCGGGTTTGCCTTGTGCAGCTGCCGGGCTAGCAGCGCTCCGCTTCGGCCTAGTGCTGAAGGCCCGGAACTTCCCCAGCAGAGCCTCCGCATGACCCTTCACAGCCTCAGCAGCGGCAGCGGCATGCTTGCCACTCGCCGGCTCCAGCAGTCTGTCGAGGTCGACGTTGGGGTCCCGAAGATAGATGTGGGTGAACACCCGCGTCAGCACCGCAGAAGACAAGACGCGTGCCTCTGCCTCAGCCATAGGGCCGAGGCCAAGGGCGACATTGTCAAGGGCACGAACCAGGAAAGGAAGCAGCTTGGCGGGGCCATCCTCCTTGCCGGCCAGCGGGCTCTCCAGGCCGCTCTATAAAGCGTCTTCAGTGAAGCTCGGGCCTTCTCCTCCATCTCCGTAATGGCCACACGATCCTCGGCAAGAACCCGTGCCTTGCCGTCCAACTCAACCTTCCTCGCCTCCAGCTCTTGCTCCAGCGCGCCTAGGTGGTCACGACGCTTCTTGAGCTTGGCGTCCCAGTCCTTGACGCCCGCCTCGCGAGCCTTCATGCCGTCCTCCTGCTCTAGGCGAAGGCGAGTCTCCTCGGCGAGCCGGTCCTGCAGGCCCCACAGCTCGCCCTCTAGCACCTCACAACGACCTCGGGCATTAGCCGCCTCCCCCAAGGCGGCGTCGCGGGCAACCTTCGCCCCAAGGACGGCCTTCTTCTCCTCGTCGCAGGCCGTCGAGGCCTGGACCAGCGCCGCCCGAATTGAAGCATCGGAGCGAATCCAGCCACAGGCTAGCTCCAAGCGCCCGGCCACCAAACGAGGGTCGGCGCTAAGAATATCCCGCCGCAGAAGGTCTAGTTCGGCAGCAGCACGATCCAGGACAGTAGCAGGAGACGGGGAAGCAGCAGTCGGCGGAGTAGGAGGAGAAGGCGGCAGCGTGACCACGGTGTCCTGAGGCGGAGCCTGCTGCGCCCCAGCGGCTGTGGCGATGGCGTCAAGCGGGGGCGCCTGAGGGGTCGCCAGGGCCATAGGAGCCGAGCTCGCCCCAGCCGGCTCGGCAGGGCCTCGCAGGGACGCCTGGGTAGGAGAGGCCCGCGAGTCACGTTCATCTTCTTTCGCGAGCAGAGGCGCTACCACGGATGGAGTCTCAGGAGCCCCCTTCGGCTTCTTTGCCGTGGGCGCCAGCCTAGCCGGGAGATACGAGCGTCAAGCGTCAGCGACGAAACAAGAAACAAGACAGGGATCAAGCACATACAAGTCGTCGCCCACAGACTCGAGCAGCCTCCGACCGTACTTGAAGCCCGAGAGCCGGTCGCAAGGATCAGCCTCAAGGAGCGCGGGTGCAGCTGGGGCGCCTCCGGATCGCCTCGGGGCTGGGGCGGACCCGCAGGGGATCAGCCCAGTCCAGTCCTTCTTTGGAACCGGGGGCAGGCTCCCGCCGCCCTGCTCGCCATCACGCTCCCCGTCGTCACTCAGAGAGAGGCGGAGAGTGCGGGACTTGCGCCGAGGAGGTGGAGCCCTCGACTCTGCCTCGGAGTCATCCCCCTTTTCCCGCTCCCCTTCCTTCCTCTCTTCGCTGGAGTCGCCGGAGGATACGTCCACCAGGTCCTCGGGAGCCTCCGCGGGCACAGGTCCGTCCCCGTTGAGGACGGGCATGGAGCCCACAACCTGCTCCCAGTCCTCACGAAGGAACAGGGGCGTCGGAGCACCGTCCAACCTTCTCACGTCTCCCCCGACCAAAGACTGGAGGACCGCGGCCAGATCCTCATCGGCCAGGACCGCGGGGCTCGGGTGGGGCCTCCACATCAGAAGCGAGTACTGACGAAGCGGATCCAGCTGATGCTCCAGGAACTCCCTCAGCAGCGAGGCGCCAGTCACCTTTGCCGCTGCCATGCTGGCCGGCCTCAGATCCGCATCCATCTTCTCCAACACCAGCCTTGCGCGGGGATCCGCAAGCTCCACTCGAGACCAGTCGTCGGAGCTTGAGGGGAGCCCCATGGGCAAGGCCAGCCGGGGGTGGACGCGCCCAGCATCAACCAAGACCCACTTGCTCCTGAAGCCCTCAATCCTTTTCCCGGGATTCGAAATGGCGATGGAGCTGCCGTACGCGACGAAGCTCGCACACGCAGAGACGGAACCGCGAGAGGGCCGGAGGTAGAAGTAGTGGCGCAGCAGGGCCACTGAGGGCTTCACCCCCACGTGAGCCTCGCAATAGTAGGCAAAGATTGCCAGAAGGAGGACAGAGTTGGGGTGGAGATGCAGAGCTTGAAGGTTGTAATGGTAGAGGACGGAAAAGAAGAACTCAGAGAAGGGAGGCACCAGACCGACGACAATGGCGCTCACGAAGAGCGGATAGAAGGTGCTTCCTTGGCCCTCAGGGAGGGCAGAGCCGACCTTGAACACCTTCGCCCCGTCGATGCCCTGCGCCGCTGCCAACTGGCGCACCCGGGCAAGGCTCGCCTCTGACACGTTCGGCGAGTCCAGGGTGAACGAGTACCAAGCTCCGGCCGGGGCCTGGCGAGGCGCCATGTCTGGCTAGGGCGCGCGGGTGGAGTAGATCTGGAGATTTCAAAGGAAGGAAGGAGAGGCGCAAGAAAGGGGATCTGAGCAGCAACCGGAGAGAGCAAAGGAGGCAGAGGGCAGATGCCGCTCCTTATCAACTCGCGCGGTTGCGGAGACGCCCACGTCCAATCAACCGCCACGCGGCGCCCAAGGCCGCAGACTATTAGGGCCCGCGACGCTTCGCACTTGCCCTTTCGCCTCTCTGCTCGGCCAAGTCCGGGCCAGCCTTGGGCCCAGGGGCTACTGTCGGCGTTCTGGGAACGAGGGTCCCCAGACTTGCCTGCCTGCGGCCTGCGGCGTGGCTCAAAGGGGGCCCAGCACGGCCCATCTTCATCAGCACAAGCTCAAGACCCTCGCGAGGGGCCAAGCCTCGCGGGGCGGACGACAAGGAGCTTCCTCAGGCATAGCCTCGTCAGGCTGGCTCACCTGGAGGCTGAGAGTTCAAGGCGGGGTACCTCGCGAGGTGCCCATGACGCAAGCCATGATGACCAAGGGCGCCAGCCGGGCGCCAGCCCGCGCAGTGTCCTTCTTTCCTCTTTGGTGCAAGGGGAGCAAGCGCAAGCGAGAGCATCAAGCAAAGGCATCCATTTTGGTGCAACAAGACCAAGACCAGTCCAACGGCAGGATGGAGGTCACCATGGAGACCAAGTCGGCGTCACCACCAGAGCCTTTGACAGGCGAGGACCAACTTTAGTCAGGATAAGTGTACAAGATGTTCCCCTTCAAATTGGCCAATTGTTGGCGCCCTTCCCGTTCAATATTTGGGAAGAGACCCAGGGCCTTCGCCTATAAATAGGACTAGCCACCCACAGGGCTTTAAGTACGGCACGCCGCTTGCCCTTCCAGTTCATCCCCTCTTGCTTCTCCATCTTCCTTATGGCCCCGCCAAGGAGGCTCTTGGCCGCAGAGAAGGGGAAGGCTCACCAGGCCGAGTCTGCCTCTCCTCCGCCCAAGCGCGGTCGCGGCCGCCCTCGCAAGCACCCCGTGGCCTCTGCGGCGGTTCCCCGTGACCGCGGAGGTGATTTCCCGCGTGGCGACGGGCGGTCGGCCGCGGCCGGGGGGGCGTGTCTCGGCCGTGCGGCCCCCGAGGCCGCGCCCTCACACTGCGGAGGTGCTGCCGGAGTTTGTTGTGTGGGCAGCGGAGCCGGCCAGCGCCTGGCTTCAACTCCCTCACTTCCTCCTAGGCGAGCTCCCGACTGGCGCCCCGGGCAGCCTCTGGCTCCAGGCAGATGGCTGCTGCAGCCGGGCCTCGTGGGCTTCGCTGGAGGTCTTCGCATCCGGGAGCCTGGCCCTAACCCACGGCTGGCAGACGTTTGCCCGCGCGCGAGGCTTGAGCCGCCGGTGCACCCTGCACTTCAAGTTCGACGGCGACGTCACCCTCTACGTGAGGGTGTTTGGGGAAGATGGTCGCCGCGCTGGGTGCTGCCCTGAAGACGACGGCCATGGCCGGGGACCCAGCCCCGGCGAGGATGGAGAGGGCAGCGAGCGCGCAGCTGGTGGCGCCCAGGATTCCTCAAGCTTCACTGGTTCCTCTTCGGGTAGCGACTTTTCTAGCAGCGGCTGCAGTCTGCCTCCGCGCCGTCGTGCCTGCTTGGAGGGCGGTAGCGGGTCCACCCGCCGTTGCACCCTGGTGAAGCGCCAGAGGGAGTCCGCCTGAGCTCCGGAGGCGGCTCGGGCCCGGCGCCTGGCAAGCTTTGCCTGATTTGTTCCCCCTTCTCCTTTCTCCTGCGCAAAAAGACAGCTATTTGGGGGCCCCGTGGGGGCGTGTTTGTGTTACCGTTGTCAATCATCGTAATGTTTCCGTTGTTCTGGTATTGTTCCTTCTTGCTGAACGCTTGCGCGTAGGTAATCCCCAGCCTTGGCCATGGGGCGACCGACCCGGGTCCTGTATTCGTGTCGCGGTGCCCGTGAGGCACGGACTGGAGGAACGCTCCTGTTAGTGGGCCCGGGTCGTGAGGTCTTGACCGAAAGGATCGAAACACTCGCGAGGGCGCCAAGGCCGTCCCCTCGCGAGACCTCGCGCAAGAGAAATCGGGGTCGGAGGGCGAAAAACCGAAGAGCCAAAAGTCAAAAGACAGCGACAGTTTCAATAAAACTTCAAATGAGAATGAACTAGCCAACTGCAGAAAGCAAATGAAAAAGCCGCGTCCGGCACCTAGTCTAGTCTTCGACGTCTTCTCACCAGCGCGGAGCTAAGTGCTGCCACTGGGCGTGGGAGGGAGCCCCAGGGCCTGAGACCGATGCTCCTAAGACTCCGGGGCGTGTACACCCCCAACTCATTATTACGTGAGAGTGTCACGGGCGGCGAGCTTCACAGGCGTTGGCCTTCTTCACAGGCTCCGGGCCTTTCTTCAGGGAAGCAAGCTTCACGGGCATTGTCCCTCTTCACAGGCTCCGGGCCTTTTCCAAAAAGATGGTCTTCACAGGCGTTCGCCTTCTTCACAGGCTCCGGGACTTTTCCAAAAAGATGGTCTTCACAGGCGTTCGCCTTCTTCACAGGTTCCGGGCCTTTTCCAAAAAGATGTTCTTCCCATGCGTTCGCCTTCTGCACAGGCTCCGGGCCTTTTCCAAAAAGATGGTCTTCACACGCGTTCGCCTTCTTCACAGGCTCCAGGCCTTTTCCAAAAAGATGGTCTTCACAGGCGTTCGCCTTCTTCACAGGCTCCGGGCCCGGGTCGTGAGGTCTTGACCGAAAGGATCGAAACACTCGCGAGGGCGCCAGGGCCGTCCCCTCGCGAGACCTCGCGCAAGAGAAATCGGGGTCGGAGGGCGAAAAACTGAAGAGCCAAAAGTCAAAAGACAACGACAGTTTCAATAGAACTTCAAATGAGAATGAACTAGCCAACTGTAGAAAGCAAATGAAAAAGCTGCGTCCGGCACCTAGTCTAGTCTTCGATGTTTTCTCACCAGCGCGGAGCTAAGTGCTGCCACTGGGCGTGGGAGGGAGCCCTAGGGCCTGAGGCCGGCGCTCCTGAGACTCCGGGGCGTGTACAGCCCCTACTCATTATTACGTGAGAGTGTCACGGGCGGCGAGCTTCACAGGCGTTGGCCTTCTTCACAGGCTCCGGGCCTTTCTTCAGGGAAGCAAGCTTCACGGGCATTGGCCCTCTTCACAGGCTCCGGGCCTTTTCCAAAAAGATGGTCTTCACAGGCGTTCGCCTTCTTCACAGGCTCCGGGCCTTTTCCAAAAAGATGGTCTTCACAGGCGTTCGCCTTCTTCACAGGCTCCGGGCCTTTTCCAACAAGATGGTCTTCACAGGCGTTCGCCTTCTTCACAGGCTCCAGGCCTTTTCCAACAAGATAGTCTTAACAGGCTCCGGGCCTTTTCCAAAAAGATGGTCTTCACAGGAGTTCGCCTTCTTCACAGGCTCCGGGCCTTTTCCAAAAAGATGGTCTTCACAGGCGTTCGCCTTCTTCACAGGCTCCGGGCCTTTTCCAAAAAGAGGTCTTCACAGGCGTTCGCCTTCTTCACAGGCTCCGGTCCTTTTCAGGGGTAAAACCTCCGGAGGTGCTTGATGTTCCACGCATTTTGGACCGACACCCCCTCCTGAGTCTCCAAGCGCGCGGAGCCGGGCCTGGAAACATGAACAACCTTGAACGGGCCCTCCCACATGGGAGAGAGCTTATGAAGTCCCTCCCTGGAGAGAACCCGCCTGAGCACGAGGTCCCCTACCTCGAGACTCCTGGGGCGGATGTTGCGGCAGTGGTATCGCCGTAGTGCTTGTTGATATCTTGCCGCTCGCAGTGCGGCTTCTCGGCGACGCTCCTCCCCCAGCACGAGGTCCATCGCCCGCATGGCGTCCTCCTGTGCTTCGTCGAACGCCAGGACCCGCGCGGACCGATGTCTGACCTCGTGAGGGAGGACCGCTTCGGCTCCATAGACCAAGAAGAAAGGGGTCTCTCCAGTCGGCTTAGTTGCGGTCATGCGGATGGACCACAACACGGATTGGAGCTCGTCGTACCAGCCTCTGCCGCAAGCCTCCAGCTTCTTCTTGAATGTTCTGGTCTTGAGGCCCCTCAGGACCTCCGCGTTGGCCCGCTCAGCCTGGCCGTTGCTTCGGGGGTGCGCCACTGAAGCGTAGCATATCTGTGTTCCAAGGTTAGCACAGTATGTTTTGAAGAGGTTGCTGGTGAACTGCGAACCGTTGTCGGTGATGATGCGGTTCGGCACTGTCAGGACCCCGATCCTAAGTCACACCGATCTAGCATGTAACACATCATATCACTTTGCGGCCTCACGCACGGTATTCCCACGGGTGCCACCTTACCTGGCCCGACACCGTTTGCGCCTTTTGGCTCACGTATATGATAGTGCCGCTACCATCCATATGACAAAGAACCCGGGCTGACATGGCTAGTCGTGAACCCAAAGTGGCACTAACTTACAGGGACAGGCATACATGACCCAGCAACGAACGTGTCGGTCATCAGCGAGTGAATCCGGGCTGTAGCAACTAGGCTACCAGGACTCTTGTAAACCGGGCTGTAGCAGGCTAACAGGACTCCGGTAGACACCGCGTGACATTTCCCCGAAGGGACAGACACAGGAACGAAGAAGGACACATGCCGGCCAGCCTAAGTGTTCCGGAGCAGTAGCAAGCTACCAGGCTCAGTGTAAGCACTACGAGACATTTCCCGGCTACCAAGGATAAACAACTAGATAGTCAGATCCACACATACCAAGCATTTCAATAACATACACACAATATGCTCGATATGTGCAAATACAACATGGCATCACAACATGACTCTACAACTCAAGTATTTATTCAATAGGCTCCGAGGAGCGAGATATTACAAACATGGGTCACTCGACCCAGCATTCAGAGCATACAAACAACAAGCACACACGGAAGCTTAACATGTCTGAGTACAGACATCTACAAATGAAAAGGTTGAGAAGCCTGTCTATCTACCAGATCCTGCCGAGGGCACAAGATCGTAGCTGAGGTAACAAGCTAAACGTCGAAGTCCACGCAGAACTACTAGCGAGACTGAAGTCTCTCCGCAAAAACATAAAATAGGCAAACATGAGTACAAATGTACCCAGCAAGACTTACATCAGAACTAACTACATATGCATCATTATCAACACAGGGGGTGGTGGGGTTTAACTGCAGCAAGCCAGCTTTGACTCAGTGGCTATCCTGAACTACGACTGCAAGTAACTCTTTTGAGGTGGGCACACGAGTCCACATATTCACCATATCAATACACCACTATGGATCCGCTTCCGTTTCCCTACGAGAACGCCATCCATAACACTCACGCTTATCTTGCGTATTTTAGAGTATCCACTTTCACTTGTCTATGAACTGTACAGGCAACCCAGAAGTCCTTTACCACGGAAACGGCTATTCGAATAGATCATATTAACCCTGCAGGGATGTACTTCTTCACACACGCTCTCGCCACTTACCGCCATGTACACGTCATGTATCTCGGCAACCTTCAAGCGGAAGCCTGGCGAGGGTGTCGTCCACCACCTGACTAACCACACAAGTCTCTCGTCCAGGTTTATCCCCTATTCGGGTTCCATCCGTAAGGGGATCCGGCCGGGGTGTCGCTCACGGCCCCAAACGATGTGTGCAGGGTTCCCAAGCCCACCATCCGGGTGACACTTGGTACACCGTGCCACTGTGCCTAGTCTGTCCCAAGCCCACCTGTACCGGGTGCCACTTGGTAGACTACTAGCACTACCTACAAACACCAGAGACTAGTTGCAACTCCTGGACAGAGATCAAGTTGATTAATAAGCCGAGAGGGGCTGAGTTACCGGAACCCAATGTGTGGTAGTAGCTGTTCATGGATCACAAACACAGAACTCAATTCCTGAGGACGATTTCAATGAGACAACCCACCATGTACTCCTACATGGCCTCTCACCGCTACCTTTACCAAATCGTGTTCACACACTTAGCTCACACACAATAGGACATGTTCACACACCTCCAATTCATCCCCGATGAATTAGACCTGACTCAACACTAAGCAGTAGCAGGCATGACAAACAAACATGAATGAGTAGGCACATCAGGGCTCAAACAACTCCTACTCATGCTAGTGGGTTTCATCTATTTACTATGGCAATGACAGGTCATGCAGAGGAAAAGGGGTTCAACTACCGCAACATGTAACAGTTCAATCGGTGTTGTCCTAATGCAGTAAAAGAGAGCAGGAGCGAGAGAGTGGGATTGTATCGAAATGAACAAGGAGGTTTTGCTTGCCTGGCACTTCTGAAGATAGTATAGTTCTCATCGGTGTCATCGATCACATCGTTTGTACACGTCTATCGAGAGGGGACAAATACCGGCAAACAAAGAAGAACACAATCAATGCAATGCAACAATATGATGCATGATCATGACATGGCAATATGCTGTGGTTTGAGCTAATGCATCTAACAACAGGTTAAATGGGGTTGGTTTGAACCCTAGGTTCAATTTCAAACCCCATATGTGAAGGTTTAAATGTCATTCATATGATTTGTCCTAAACAGCAGCTATAAGTAGTTCTAACATCCATAAATTTTTTACAGATGGATAGATTGGATTTTTCTGATCATTTTCCATATATAAATTATTTCATTCTGAGCTAAGGTTATTTTTCTATGATTTTTAGAAGTTTGGGGTATTTTTTGAAATTTCCTGAATAAATTTAAATCCAGAAAATGCTTTATTGCGTCAAGGTGACGTCATTGTGATGTCAGCAGTCAATAGGGTTGACCCAGGTCAAACCTGACGCTGGGACCCACATGTCAGTTACTAGCTAACTAATCTAAATTAATTAGTGTTAAACTACTACTAACTAAAAATGTCAGTGGAGTAATTAAACTTAATTAAAAACTAATCTAGGATTAGATGGGGCCTGGGCCCACTCATCAGTGACTCAGGGGGAGTCAAACTAGGGTCAAACCGGGTCAAACTCGCCGGAGTTGACCCGGGGCTCGTCGCCGGCAGGGCCAGGGATGGCGGGGAGGTGCGGGTTTCCTCCTCCGGCGACCAAATCGACGGTGGAGAGCGGCTACGTGGAGCTGGAGCTCTCGCGCGTCGAGTGGTGGCGGTGGGAGATGCTGGGGTGGCTGGGAACTCGCCGGCAACGACCTTTGCGGTTGCCGGAGTTCGGGTCTTAGCGGTTTTGGCGTTGCGCTGCACAGCAGGAGCAACTGGAGGGGGGTTTTGGGCTTCTGGCATTGCGCTTAACACGGTTGTGCGCTCGGTTGTAGCTCTAGGTGACAGTAGCCACGGTGGCGTCATGGCCGGCGGAGCCGAGCTCGCAGCTCCGGTGGAATCGGCGGCTACAGGACAGGAATGAGCTCGGGGAGGAAGGGGAAAGACGCAGCAGCTCACATCGAGTTGAACGGAGGCCTCTGCGTGCTAGGGGAGGGGCTGGTGACGACGGGAGGTCGCCGACGATCTCGGTGGCCCGAGGAGGAAGAAGACGCCGGGGACGGCGCTCCGGGGTTCTTCCAGTCGCGTGTCTCGGTGGAGACGGCGTAGAGGTCGACGACGGAGCTTCTTGGCGCGTCGGAGAGGCGAGGGGTGGACGGTGTCCGTGTCTACGGCAAGCGGCAGCGACGGTAGCATTCGGCCGTGCGTGTGAGAGAGAGTCAGAGGGGAGGAGGAGCACAGGGAGAGTGGGAGATGGCCAGAGGGTTTGCGTGGCGTCGTCCAGACGCGTCGGGGAGGCAGGAGGTGGCAAGCAGGAGGTGGCCGCGTTCGGCTGCGCGCTCGCCACGCACCTACATCTCCTTCTGGTAGAAGGTTGAAGAAGCAGGCAGCGCTGGCTGGGCTGGGCCAGCCAACTGGGCCGCGAGGTGGCCTGGCCAGGTGGGCTTTGGTGGGCGCCAGGTAAGTTCCAGGTAAGTCTCTCTCTCTCTCTTTTGTTTATTGTTTCTGTTTTCTATTATTCTGTAGTCTTTAGGGCTTTATTTAAAATACTTAAACAGATCCAAAAATCATGAAACTAATCATGGCTACTGTTTAGAATATATCCAATAGTAAACATTTTAGTTTATGGTTATTTGAGCATTTAAAATATTTTATAGTATTTGAATGCCCAAATGAAAATACCATATGATTTAATTCAGAGCCCAAATATGTCATGGAAAAATGTGCAACACCTCTGGTTACTGTTTCCAGCATTTTCCAGAAATGATGAACATTTTTGAAAGACATTTGGATTCATTGAAATTAGTTTAGTTGAACCTAGTGAATTCCTTTGATGCTAGGGTTTAAGCAATCCCTATTTCAAGTTCATTCAAAAGTTAAACATGATGCACACATGAAGGGCTAGCCTACTGCATACCAGGACTAGGGATGTGACAACTCGCCCCCACTAAACAAGAATCTCGTCCCGAGATTCAAGCGTAGGGTAAGAGGAAGAGGGGATACTAACTATCACAATCTTCACGACCCAGATTGCACTTCATAAGAGCGTTGATTCGACCACCATCATTGTCTCGATGCCTTGCTCCGAGAACTTTAACCAACATGACAAAGGGAGGGAAGGGAAAACTCTAGAAAGATCGATCTCCCTGGAGACCGAACAACTCAGGATCAACTCCCGGAATGAGACATAGCAACATCTCTCGAGCTGAGTCACGAGGCACACTTCTAAAGGGAGGAAGTGGAACAGATGACAAGGGTCACTAGGTAGACAACAATTCCATACCTAAGACAGTGGTGAACGGTTGTCATCGTAGCGAGGATTTGAGTTGCCATGACACCATAACGAGACATCTTGGAGGAGGGTGATTCATAGAATTATTTCCTTAAGTGGCAAAAAGAATTACCTTTGATTCAGAGATCACTGAAACTCTTTATAACAACCTAAGGCAAATCACGATCGACCATTTGAAGGAATCCGAAAGAATGACATTCTCGGGCCAGAATGGATGATGTGGACTACCTTGTTGAAGACAACGCAAGGGATGATTTTTCTTGCGCGTGCTCTCCAGAACTTGACTATTTCCATATTCATCAAGGTTTTACCAACATTCGTGTCAAGGGTGCTGACAACACAACATACTACCATGATGAATAGTGATGGACGATGCAGATGCAAAGGAAGATAACACTTTCTCAGATTTCACCTCAGCGAGGCCAAGGAAACAAAAATCTGGATGATCGACCGAGAGACATTTAGCACTCCGCTTCTAATGTTCTCCTTGATGTGCTAGTGTAACCCATTTACATGGTTTGGTATCTAGAACATCAAGTAAAAGGCCGGACTTTGGGAACACAAAAATCCATAAGGGACAACTAGGAAATAAATCCTATGAAATCTTATGGGATGTGGCCAACTTCCTCAATCAAGATACTACAATAATAGGTCTTCCGGTTGGGTGCGTTGGCCACGACATCCACTTTACCGGTTACGGTGAGACCAATATTATAGTTCTTGGGAAACGTTCCAACCATCATATCAGCCTGAGATTCAGATCTGGTTGGTGTCAGAATATTCCAAACTCATCAAGTCTAGAAAGAAAAGGATAGTTTGCAACACAAATCGACGAGACGATGTTGCGAGATTCTCGGGAAATGGTCTACGGTAGTAAGCTCCAAAACATGAGCTGGTTCTGCTACAAACATGTGAACACGTCGTCCTAGACAAGCATGACCACGTAGTAGTCTTATAATAAAACACTACCGAGTTCAGGTGGGGAACCATGATTGAGGATATCGAAGTCCTTGTATAAGCCCGGGTTAGCTCTTATGAAGGAATTCCTTTTCCTGGAACAAATCAATCAGTGGCTTGGTCTGCTAAGGAATACATATGGAATGGAGGTAATTAATCTACCAAACCATATAATACTTCGCACGTATGCATGACTGATTTGGGATGATTCCAGGGGAAACAAAAAAAACCTTTCTCAAATTCATGGCGGAAACTTTCACTTCATGCACGTGAACTTGGAGAAAGTCACTTCTTTCACCAAAACATATTCCTCATGAGCGGAACACGAAGGTAATGCTTACAAAGTTTCCAACACTAGCTCAATATTCAACATGAATCATGGAGGAGACGAGATGCTGCTGATGGGCTCAACAGCAACTCATCGGAATCCCCATATCACTGGAATTCCACCATTATGTGAACAATGTGGTAGTATTGGTCAGACCCAAAAGATGTAATGGTGTATGCTCGAGGGATCAACCACGAGTAAGACAACATTACGAACATCGTTGGTTTTGATATTACTTGACGATAGCCCATACTCAAGTCAAAATTTTGACAAGACAATAGATCCAACAATTGATCACGAGGACCAATTGGTGAAGATATCATCTTTCTTCAACACACACACAACACAAAGATATCCCTTAACATGAACTAAGTCAGACAAGCTTCCATCTTCCAACTCTCCAAGTTGTTGTTCAGCTTAACCAACTAGCTCAAAGGTACCCAACGCAGATCCCTGGAGAAGGGGGTGGTTTACAAGAAACCAACTTGATCACGAACTCAACATAGCGGTCAGGTGACAACCTGGTAACACTTCCGAGAAGATATTCGAAAAATCACGAACCACCGATATGTTACTAAGCTCGAGATCAATCTTGCTTTTCACGGCAAGACGATATGATCAAAAGAGCGAGGAACCGATACGATCCTGACTCATTGATCGAGGAGTGCACCCGGAATAAGGACTAGGTAGCACAATCTATCTTAGAATGATGATTCAATAACCAACATGCTAAGAATGAGAATATTGTCCATTTACTACCAAGCAACTAGTTGCTAGGGGTATTGATTTCACACATCATAGTTCACCCGTCGGCATTCCAGTTACAATAACACGGGAACCGAGGAACAAACAATGATGGCAAGAAGTATTACTACATCAAGAATTCATAAGAGGTGGTGCAATTCTCATGACAATCTTCCTATAAAGATGGTAATACTCCAAGGTACAACATAACAAGAGCTAGATTAGCATTTTGATCTGCGGAGTACAACTACTTTGACCCAATCCTGGATATGGATGAGGTTCTGGATTTTGTTTCTCCTAGTCATTCTGGGATAGAATGGCTTGACGGAACACAAGAATAATAGGCATCGATGAACGAAGACACGCATACTCTTGACTATCAATTGATAGATGGGGGGTCAGAATACAACTAAAAAGGGACAACTCAAAGGAACATACGATTTTCTGAGTTGTGGATGCATGGTTTAGCATGTCGAACGAAGTTCAACATATTTCTTCCGGATAACCCATGCAGAAAGGTAGAACTGGCAGAGCCACAATATAGAATGGAGAACTCATCGAGGATATTCCTGTTGTGATCTTTTGATCCAACAAACTTCTGCCATAAAGTGGTTCATAGTATTTGGAAGAAGGAAATACCACGAACTTCGAGGACTATCGCAAAGGTTACTAATAACCTAAGGGAGCTAGCAATTACTATCAACATGAAGTAAGTAGGGTGAATCTCGGGTTCAAAACCCAGAAGTGGAATGCCTACTAACTAAGTGGCATCACAGGATGCTTTCGAGGATGACGGCCAGAATGATCACACTGGGAACAGAAAACATGGCTAGACTACTAGATGATCCCCTGAAACACCTAGGGTCATAATAATAACTCCAACATAAATGTCGAGGCAATAGAGTACCTCAACTCACCGTCTAGTGTGGTTAACCTGGCCAGAGAGGACATCGGGAACGGGAAGAAGGAATTTGTAAATGCATCGGACTGTTTAGAAACCTGGGATGACTCAGACAGCATAACGGCTGTAAATGCTCAAAAAGATTTGAGGAATCCTACAAAATGGTGGCATAACCACTCGATCATCACAATATCCAGATTTTGAGATCAACAGTTAACATACGGAAGTAGTAGGAGCTGAACTGAGGCTTAAATCCAACAATCTTATAAGTCTACGGATTAGCAACACGTGATCCTAATAGAAAGAAGAGAAAGCCTAGTTTCTTAACCCCGTAGGAAATTTAAGATGACTCAAATCAGAGGTCATAAGTTAAAGGAGTAAAAAGAGCCTGACGTTCCATCCCACAATCAATTCCCTTATATAATTAAAGAATTTCTAGACTCCACTTCGACCAATTTGGCTTGGTAATCCTACAAGCAGTCAAGCTCTAATACCAAAGCTGTCAGGACCCTGATCCTAAGTCACACCGATCTAGCATGTAACACATCATATCACTTTGCGGCCTCACGCACGGTATTCCCACGGGTGCCACCTTACCTGGCCCGGGACCGTTTGTGCCTTTTGGCTCACGTATATGATAGTGCCGCTAGCATCCATATGACAAAGAACCCGGGCTGACATGGCTAGTCGTGAACCCAAAGTGGCACTAACTTACAGGGACAGGCATACATGACCCATCAACGAACGTGTCGGTCATCAGCGAGTGAATCTGGGCTGTAGCAACTAGGCTAGCAAGACTCTGGTAAACCGGGCTGTAGCAGGCTAACAGGACTCCGGTAGACACCGCGTGACATTTCCCCGGAGGGACAGACACAGGAACAAAGAAGGACACATGCCTAAGTGTTCCGGAGCAGTAACAAACTAGATAGTCAGATCCCACACATACCAAGCATTTCAATAACATACACACAATATGCTCGATATGTGAAAATACAACATGGCATCACAACATGACTCTACAACTCAAGTATTTATTCAATAGGCTCCGAGGAGTGAGATATTACAAACATGGGTCACCCGATCCAGCATTCAGAGCATACAAACAACAAGCACACACGGAAGCTTAACATGTCTGAGTACAGACATCTACAAATGAAAAGACTGAGAAGCCTGTCTATCTACCAGATCCTGCCGAGGGCACAAGATCGTAGTTGAGGTAACAAGCTAAACGTCGAAGTCCACGCGGAACTACTAGCGAGACTGAAGTCTCTCTGCAAAAACATAAATTAAGCAACGTGAGTACAATTGTACCCAACAAGACTTACATCAGATCTAACTACATATGCATCATTATCAACAAGGGGGTGGTGGGGTTTAACTGCAGCAAGCCAGCTTTGACTCAGTGGCTATTCTGAACTACGACTGCAAGTAACTCTTTTGAGGTGGCGCACACGAGTCCACATATTCACCATATCAATACACCACTATGGATCCGCTTCCGTTTCCCTACGAGAACGCCATCCATAGCACTGACGCTTATCTTGCGTATTTTAGAGTATCCACTTTCACTTGTCTATGAACTGTATAGGCAACCCAGAAGTCCTTTACCAAGGACACGGCTATTCGAATAGATCATATTAACCCTGCAGGGATGTACTTCTTCACACACGCTCTCGCCACTTACCGCCATGTACACGTCATGTATCTCGGCAACCTTCAAGCGGAAGCCTGGCGAGGGTGTCGGCCACGACCTGACTAACCACACAAGTCTCTCGTCTAGGTTTATCGCCTATTCGGGTTCCATCCGCAAGGAGATCCGGCCGGGGTGTCGCTCACGGCCCCAAACAATGTGTGCAGGGTTCCCAAGCCCACCATCCGGGGGCCACTTGGTACACCGTGCCACTGTGCCTAGTCTGTCCCAAGCCCACCTGTACCGGGTGCCACTTGGTAGACTACTAGCACTACCTACAAACACCAGAAACTAGTTGCAACTCCTGGACAGAGATCAAGTTGATTAATAAGCCGAGAGGGGCCGAGTTACCGGAACCCAATGTGTGGTAGTAGCTGTTCATGGATCACAAACACAGAACTCAGTTCCTGAGGACGGTTTCAATGATACAACCCACCATGTACTCCTACATGGCCTCTCACCGCTACCTTTACCAAATCGTGTTCACACACTTAGCTCACACACAATAGGACATGTTCACACACCTCCAATTCATCCCCGATGAATCAGACCTGACTCAACTCTAAGCAATAGCAGGCATGGCAAACAAATATGAATGAGTAGGCACATCAGGGCTCAAACAACTCCTACTCATGCTAGTGGGTTTCATCTATTTACTGTGGCAATGACAAGTAATGCAGAGGAAAAGGGTTTCAACTACCGTAGCATGTAACAGTTCAATCGGTGTTGTCCTAATGCAGTAAAAGAGAGCAGGAGCGAGAGAGTGGGATTGTATCGAAATGAACAAGGAGGTTTTGCTTGCCTGGCACTTCTGAAGATAGTATAGTTCTTCATCGTGTCATCGATCACATCGTTGGTACACGTCTATCGAGAGGGGACAAATACCGGCAAACAAAGAAGAACACAATCAATGCAATGCAACAATAAGATGCATGATCATGACATGGCAATATGCTGTGGTTTGAGCTAATGCATCTAACAACAGGTTAAATGGGGTTGGTTTGAATCCTAGGTTCAATTTCAAACTCCATATGTGAAGGTTTAAATGTCATTCATATGATTTGTCCTAAACAGTAGCTATAAGTTGTTCTAACATGCATGAAAATGGTACAGATGATAGATTGGATTTTTCTGATCATTTTCCATATATAAATTATTTCATTCTGAGCTACGGTTATTTTTATATGATTTTTAAAAGTTTGGGGTATTTTCTGAAATTTCCTGAATAAACTTAAATCCAGAAAATGCTTTATTGTGTCAAGGCGACATCATTGTGATGTGAGCAGTCAACAGGGTTGACCCAGGTCAAACCTAACGCTGGGACCCACATGTCAGTTACTAGCTAACTAATCTAAATTAATTAGTGTTAAACTACTACTAACTAAAAATGTCAGTGGAGTAATTAAACTTAATTAAAAACTAATCTAGGATTAGCTGGGGCCTGGGCCCACTCATCAGTGACTCAGGGGGAGTCAAACTAGGGTCAAACCGGGTCAAACTCGCCAGAGTTGACCCGGGGCTCGTCGCCGGCAGGGCCAGGGACGACGGGGAGGTGCGGGTTTCCTCCTCCGGCGACCAAATCAACGGCGGAGAGCGGCTACGTGGAGCTGGAGCTCGCGCGCGTCGAGTGGCGGCGGTGGGAGATGCTGGGGTGGCCGGAAACGTCGCCGGCAACGACCTTGGCGGTCGCCGGAGTTCGGGTCTCAGCGGTTTCAGTGTTGCGGTGCATAGCAGGAGCATGTGGAGGGGGTTTTGGGCTTCTGGCATTGCGCTTAGCACGGCTGTACGCTCGGTTGTAGCTCTAGGTGACGATAGCCATGGTGGCGTCATGGCCAGCGGAGCCGAGCTCGCAGCTCCGGTGGAATCGGCGGCTAAAGGACAGGAATGAGCTCGGGGAGGAAGGGGAAAGACGCAGCAGCTCACATCGAGTTGAACGGAGGCCTCTTTGTGCTCGGGGAGGGACTGGTGACGACGGGAGGTCGCCGGCGATCTCGGTGGCCCGAGGAGGAAGAAGACGTCGGGGACGGCGCTCCGGGGTTCTTCCAGTCGCGTGTCTCGGTGGAGACGACATAGAGGTCGACGTCGGAGCTTCTTGGCGCGTCGGAGAGGCGAGGGGTGGACGGTGTCCGTGTCTACGGCGAGCGGCGGTGACGGTAGCATTCGGCCGTGCGTGTGAGAGAGAGTCAGAGGGGAGGAGGAGCACAGGGAGAGTGGGAGAGGGCCAGAGGGGTTGCGTGGCGTAGTCCAGAAGCGTCGGGGAGGCAGGAGGTGGCAAGCAGGAGGTGGCCGCGTTCGGCTGCGCGCTCACCACACACCTACTTCTCCTTCTGGCAGAAGGTTGAAGAAGCAGGCAGTGCTGGCTAGGCTGGGCCAGCCAACTGGGCCGCCAGGTGGCCTGGCCAGGTGGGCTTTGGTGGGCGCCAGGTAAGTTCCAGGTAAGTCTCTCTCTCTCTCTCTCTCCCTTTTACTTACCGTTTCTGTTTTCTATTATTCTGTAGTCTTTAGGGCTTTATTTAAAATACTTAAACAGATCCAAAAATCATGAAACTAATCATGGCTACTATTCAGAATATATCCAACAGTAAACATTTTAGTTTATGATTATTTGAGCATTTAAAATATTTTATAGTATTTAAATGCCCAAATGAAAATACCATATGATTTAATTCAGAGCCCAAATATGTCATGGAAAAATGTGCAACACCTCTGGTTACTGTTTCCAGCATTTTCCCGAAATGATGAACATTTTTTAAAGACATTTGGATTCACTGAAATTATTTTAGTTGAACCTAGTGAATTCCTTTGATGCTAGGGTTTAAGCAATCCCTATTTCAAGTTCATTCAAAATTTAAACATGATGCACACATGAAGGGCTAGCCTACTGCATACCAGGACTAGGGATGTGACAGGCACCCCGAACCGGCTCACGATGCCCTTGATGAACTTGACTGTAGAACCCGCGGGGATGGTGTGGACGGCTTCCACCTCAGCCCACTTGGTGAATTTGTCCACGACGACGTAGAGGTAGCGATAGCCCCCTAGTGCCCGGGGAAACGGGCCCAGGATATCAAGCCCCCAGACTACAAATGGCCACGTGAGGGGTATGGTCTGCAGACCCCCCGCCGGCTGATGGATCTGCTTTGCATGGAATTAACAGGCTTCGCAGGCCTTTACCAGTTCGACGGTGTCATTGAGCGCGGTAGGCCAATAGAAACCGCTTCGGAATGCCTTGCCCACGAGGGTTCGCGATGACGAGTGGTGCCCGCAATCTGCACCGTGTATGTCCGCCAGCAGCTCTTTCCCTTGCTCCCTGGAGATGCAGTGTAGGGATACATCATTTGGTCGCTTCCGGTAGAGTTCCACATCCCTGATGCAGTATGCTGTGGCCTGCCGCGCTACGCGCTCTGCTTCCTCCTCCTTCTCTGGCAAGATCCCTTGTGTCAGATAGCTCCGGAGCTCTGTGACCCAGCATCCCTCCTGAGGCTCCACTATCAAGAGAAAATGCGCCCCCGAGGCCGGCCCGCAGATCGGGGCACCCGAGGCTGGCGGCTGGGGGAGCTCCTCCCGAGGCTGCACCGCGCTTGACAGTGACGGCGTGGCCGAGGGCTCGAAGACCCGCTCCTCGAAGAGGCCTGGCTCCTGAGGCAGCCGCCTGGACGCTCATTTGGCGATGTCGTCGGCCTCCTGATTGGTTCCACGGGGCACGTGCTGTAACTCCAGCCCCCAGAACTGCTTCTCCATCCTGCGGACCTCCGCAAGGTAGGCTTCCATGTGCTCATCCCTTGGCTCGTATACCTTGTTGGAGAAGTTGACGAGGAGTTGTGAATCACCTTTGATGGTAAGGATCTTTACTCCGAGAGCGGCCGCGGCCTTCAGGCCCGCTGTCAGAGGCTAGGGCTTGAGCTCCGCCTAGGATGCAGGCGATCGCACGTTGTTCCTGAAAGCCCCCAGCCCCTTCGTCCTGATGACGGTCCTCATTTCTCCTTGGATGCGGCGGTAGCGGAGGGAGGCCTGCGTTACCTTGCGGGTGATCCTCACGAGGCTGATCCCTCCAGCCTCCCTCGCGAGGCAGGTCCTGCCAGCGATCCTCGCGAGGTTGGTCGTGCCACCCTTGATGTGGGCCGCGATCTTCCCAGCGTCCTGCGTTCCTTCCTCCTCCTCGTCCGTAGCCCCGGTCGTTGCGGTCAGGACGCTGGCCAGTCCGTCCTTCACCCACGGCCCTGAGCTCTTGGCATTCATTGGTGTTATGGGTGTGGAGGTCGTGGTACACGCAGTACCGACTTCCCTTGGAGGATTCGGGCTGATCTCTGCCCCGCTTGGTGTCTGGTTCTGTCGCGAGCACGGCAGCCCCCTTGCGCTTCACGTCCTTGGCCTTGGGATTCTTCTCTTCAGGGTCTGCGGCAGGCAATTCGAGGAGGGAGAGACGCCCTTCCTCAGCCCTAGTGCACTTGGTCGCCAGGTTGAACAGCTCCAAGGAAGTGCACAGATCTTCATGCATTGCAAGCTCCTCCTTCATTTTGACGTCACGCACGCCATCAGAGAAGGCTGAGATGATGGCCTCCTTGGTCACCTTGGGAATCTTGAGGCGCGCGTTGTTAAAGCGCTGGATGTACTTCTACAGGGTTTCCCTCGGTTGTTGCTTGATGCGGAGCATGTCGCTCACGACGGGTGGCCGGTCGCGAGTACCCTGGTAGTTGGTGATGAAGCGGGTGCGCATCTCGTCCCAGGAGGAGATCGTGCCTGGGGCCAGGTTCAGAAGCCAGGTGCGGGCCCCGTCCTTGAGATCCATGGGAAACCAGTTCGCCATGACCTTCTCGTCTCCGTTGGCAGCCTCGATGCCCAGCTCGTAGAGCTGAAGGAACTCTGCAGGGTCTGCCGTGCCATCGTAGAGAGGAGGCAGGTCTGGCTTGAACTTGCCGGGCCACGCGACGGTGCGTAGCTCGGTGGTGAAGACGTGGCAGCCTGCTGTGGCCACAGGAGGCCTTGGTGGACGAAGGGCTCGGTCCTGCGGGTCCCCGTGCGCCGCAGCTGGGTGCAGTGCGGGGTCTTGACATGCTGGAGCAGGAGCGTGGTCGGGACGAGCCGGAGCGGGGAGCGGTCGGGCAGCTTCTCGAGGGCGTGGGACCTCTTGGCAGCTCTGCTCCTGCCGCGCTGGTTCCCGACGGGGCGGGTTCCGCCCAGGGGCCGCGTGCCTTGGAGCCAGGACGCCTTCTTGAGGGGGAGGCGGCTGAGGCGCCCCAGGAGCTTCATTGCCTGCGCATGGCGGGGCGCAGTGCAGCGAGAAAGATGGCGAGGGGGAGCCCCCAGTGGCGCGGACGAGTTCGGCGACTCGGTCGAGCCACTCTTCGTAGACGTCATCCACTGGGCGGTAGCGCAGGAGCTCGTTTGCCGCGATGAGCGCAGCTCGGGCCTCCATGGCCGCGCGGGGCGCACGGGATGAAGAACCAGCAGGGGTGAGCGAAGGCGTAGCGGTGCGGCCGTCTCGCCTCATGGACGGGTGCTGGGACGATGCTTGCTGCTCGTTCCCCACCGGGCCGGTGGCGGCGTTGACGGCAGGCGATGGGGAACGACGAGGGCGCCTGCCGATGGGAGCCGTCTGGGCGACGCGGGAAGCGAGGGCGAGAGGGGAGAAGCACGTGGTGACCTCGCCAAACAACCCTCCGATTGCCAAGGCACGGACTTAGCCCCGCACCAGGAAGCGTTCCTGACCCTCGAGATAAGTCACTCTCCGGGAACACTAGCTATCGCAGCACCGTCCCCGGACTTAATACAATTCCATCTTAGCAACGTCGCTCTCCTTTCCCACCGAACGATGGCTGCTTGAGCGCCAAGGGGGACCTCCTGAGCATCGCGACTCAGGGGCTCTTACCGGGCCTCGGGCCGCTCACCTCCTGGCCTTGACCACGACATCTCGACCTGGCATACCAGCGACGGCTGAAGCCGCCTTGGGACTGGGACCTGTCGGCGTAGAGCACCAAGCCCTCATGAGGTCTGATAGGAAGAAACTAAGCTAAGACGGAATAACCATTTTGCACTTCTTCATAATGAGGATCATATTGACAAAAGGAGCTACATGCACCTTACAAGCCCCCACGGGGTGTGTTCTTGGCTCCTCGCAGGGACAAGAGACGTGTATCCTAAGGAGTCCTAACTACAGGAACCACAGCGGCGGGCGCTATCATCAACGGTGGGCCACGTGAGGCTCGGCGCCAGCCTCATCCAAATTAGGGACGACGGCGGCCTAACGGGCCGTCCTGCTCCGAGACTGCCGTAGGCTCGGGGGATCGTAGCTGTCATCGCTTGTCTCAGGAGTTGCGAAGAGCTTGGCGGAGTCGCTGGATCCTCTGGCACCCCCGCCGCTTGAGGAGCCGCTGGAAGAGCGCGCGGCGGCAGGCCTGGTCCCCGCCGCTCTAGAGCTCCTGCCGCTGCCTCTGGGACAGCACTCCAGCCGGCGCCCTTCTTCATCGAAGACCTTGAAGAGCATCACGGAAGCGCCATCGAACTCCAGGTGGATCACGAGGGCGCCCCTCGCCCTGCAAACCCGGGCGATCTCGCCCCAGCCTCGGGTCATGAAGATCTTACCTGGGGCGACGACCTCGACATCCGCATCGGTCGCTGGAGTCTGGCAATCGGCATGCTACAGCCAAAGCCTGATAGGCCCCCTCGGAGGAATTTCGAAGGAAGGAAGGAGAGGCGCAAGAAAGGGGATCTGAGCAACAACTGGAGAGAGCAAAGGAGGCAGAGGGCAGATGCTGCTCCTTATTAACTCGTGCGGTTGCGGAGACGCCCACGTCCAATCAACCGCCACGCGGCGCCCAAGGCCACAGGCTGTTAGGGCCCGCGATGCTTCACACTTCCCCTTTCACCTCTCTGCTAGGCCAAGTCCGGGTGCGCCTTGGGCCCGGGGGCTACTGTCGGCGTTCTGGGAACGGGGGTCCCCAGACTTGCCTGCCTGCGTCCTGCGGCATGGGTCAAAGGGGGCCCGGCACGGCCCATCTTCATCAGCACAAGCTCAAGACCCTCGCGAGGGGCCAGCCTCGCGGGGCGGACGACAAGGAGCTTCCTCAGGCACGGCCTCGTCAGGCTGGCTCACGAGGAGGCGGAGAGTTCAAGGCGGGGTACCTCGCGAGGTGCCCATGACGCAAGCCATGACGACCAAGGGCGCCAGCCGGACGCCAGGCCGCGCAGTGTCCTTCTTTCCTCTTTGGTGCAAGGGGATCAAGCGCAGGCGAGAGCATCAAGCAAAGGCATCCATTTCGGTGCAACAAGAACAAGACCAGTCCAACGGCAGGATGGAGGTCACCATGGAGCCCAAGTCGGCGTCACCACCAGAGCCATTGACAGGCGAGGACCAACTTTAGTCAGGATAAGTGTACTAGATGTTCCCCTTCAAATTGGCCAATTGTTGGCGCCCTTCCCGCTCAATATTTGGGAAGAGGCCCAGGGCCTTCACCTATAAATAGGACTAGCCACCCACAGGGTAGGGGGATCGATCCGGCCGCCAAAAGAGAGAGATCTGGATAGGAAGCTGAATATAAGATAGGCATCTAGAATCAACCCCTCCAAAGGGACAACACCACCACAAGAACAAACCCTCGCGAGGCTGTTCTTCCTTGTATTGTTCATCATCAGCCCAAGAGGCAATCCACCACACCACACACTGGAGTAGGGTATTACACCACAATGGTGGCCTGGACAAGTATAAAGCCTGTGTCTCTTGTGTTGTTCTTCTCGTAGTTTACATCCTAGCGATTCGGCGAGGAACAGGTACATAGAAGGCAAAACCTCCGCGCGCACCCCAGTGTTCGAACCTGAAGGGTCTGCCGGAACCCTAGATCCGACATTTGGCGCACCAGGTAGGGGTGCGTCAGAATTCGCCTTCCATCGCCCTGCTCTTCTCCAACCGTCGCGCCGATGGCTGATGCTCGTTGGGCTGCTCGCGCCGCTCAAGTCGCCCAGACAGCTCCCGTCGACGCGCGCCCTCGTCGCTCCCCATCGCCCGCCGTTAACACCGCCACCGGCCCGGCGGGGAACGAGCAACGAGTATCGCCCCCGCATCCCTCCGTGGCCTCTTGGGAAAAGCCGCGCAACCTCTTCCTCACCCGCCTCGCCGCTCCGGCCTCCCCGGTTGTCGCGGCCCTCCTGGGCGGCTCGCAGGCGCCGCCCTCCAGTCACCATGTCAAGCCGTTCATCCGCCAGGTAGGCGCCACCTCCGCGCGGCAGGGGGCTTCCCGGGACCGGCCGGGGCCCCTGGCCGGGCTAGCCTTCCGTTCGGAAGACCACCCCTCCAACTCGGCCTGCTCGGGTGCGATCCCGATGTTGTGCACCCCCACCATCTGCCAGGTGGTTGTCACCAGGACCCTCATTGACAGTGGCGCGGGCCTCAACGTGCTTTCAGTCGAAACTTTCGACCTCCTCCGCATACCCCGGGGGCGTCTGCAGCCGAGCCAGCCCTTCATGGGCATCGGGGGCGGGTCATCCAGCTCCCTGGGACAGATCCGGCTCCTAGTGACCTTCGGCACCTACGACAATTTCCGCACGGAGCTGGTCGATTTCGACATCGCCCTCATCGGCCTCCCCTACAATGCCATCCTCGGCTACCCAGCGCTGGCCCAATTCATGGCCGCGACTCACCCGGCATACAACCTCATGAAGATGCCCGGGAGTAGCGGAGTCCTCACCGTGCCTGGGCACACCGGGGACGCGCTGCGAGCGCGTCAACTCGCCTTCAAGACGACGGCGTCAGCACAGCCCGCCAACGCGGGGGCCCCAGAGCCCAAGGGGGCTGCACCAGCCAAGAAGAAACAATTGTTCACCCAAGACAAGGCGGAGACCAAGCAGATACCCGTCGACGAGGACGGGTCCACCAGCGCCACTTTCACCATAGGCGCCCACCTCGGGCCCGAGCAGGAGGAAGCCCTGGTCAAGTTCCTGCGCGCAAACAAGAAGGTGTTCGCTTGGGAGCCCGATCAGCTGGCAAGGATCGCACGGGGCGTGATCGAGCACCACCTCAACTTATGCCCCAACGTGCACCCCGTAAAGCAGAAAGCAAGGCGGCAGTCCACTGAATTTCAGCAGGTTCTGGCAGACCCTTGAGGTTCGAACACTGGGGTGCGCACGGAGGTTTCGCCTTCTACCTACCTGTTCCTTGCTGAATCGCTAGGATCTAACTACGAGAAGAACAACACAAGAGACACGGAGTTTATACTGGTTTAGGCCACCATTGTGGTGTAATACCCTACTCGAGTGTGTGGCGTGGTGGATTGCCTCCTGGGCTGATGATGAACAATACAAGGAAGAATAGCCTCGCGAGGGTCTGTTCTTGTGGTGGTATTGTCCTTTTTGAAGGGTCGATTCTAGATGCTTATCTAATCCTCAGCTTCCTATCCTCATCTCTCTCTTTTGCCGGCCGGATCGATCCTTCTACCCTGTGGGTGGCTAGTCCTATTTATAGGCTAAGGCCCTGGGCCTCTTCCCAAATATTGAGCGGGAAGGGCGCCAACAATTGGCCAATTTGAAGGGGAACATCTAGTACACTTATCCTGACTAAAGTTGGTCCTCGCCTGTCAAAGGCTTTGGTGGTGACACCGACTTGGGCTCCACGGTGACCTCCATCCTGCCGTTGGACTGGTCTTGGTCTTGTTGCACCAAAACGGATGCCTTTGCTTAATGCTCTTGCCTGCGCTTGCTCCCCTTGCACCAAAGAGGAAAGAAGGACACTGCGCGGGCTGGCGCCCTTGGTCGTCATGGCTTGCATCATGGGAACCTCGCGAGGTACCCCGCCTTGAACTCTCCGCCTCCTCGTGAGCCAGCTTGACGAGGCCGTGCCTGAGGAAGCTCCTTGTCGTCTGCCCCGCGAGGCTTGGCCCCTCGCGAGGGTCTTGAGCTTGTGCTGATGAAGATGGGCCATGCTGGGGCCCCTTTGAGCCACGCCGCAGGCCGCAGGTAGGCAATTGTGGGGACCCCCGTTCCCAGAACGCCGACAGTAGCCCCCGGGCCCAAGGCACGCCCGGACTTGGCCGAGCAAAGAGGCGAAAGGGCAAGTGCAAAGCGTCGCAGGCCCTAACTGCCTGCGGCCTTGAGCGCCGCGTGGCGGTTGATTGGACGCGGGTGGCACTGTTCCCCCACGCCTCCTCATTTTATGCCAGGCTAGGCGCACCTGCAGCTGTACATAGCCACTCCCCTTTCCGTTGCTTGTGCGCCCTCTGTCCTTCGTCCTTTCGAACTCCAGCTTCCGCTTCGAAGCCAATCTCGAACCTCCCCCCCCCCTTTCCGTTGCCATGGCTCCGAAGAAGAAGGGGAGAGGGAAGGGACCCATGCCTTCGCCTTGCTCACCGCTGTCGGTGGCCCCCGCTGTGGACCGGTCGATCATAGTCAATCGAGAGGGCTTGGACAAGGTTAGTTCGGCCCTGGCCACCATCTTCAACGAATGCGGGAGGATGACGGCCTGGCCCGCATCTCGGTTCTCCATCGATAGGATAATCACCGAGGTCCCTTATTTCGACGACGCCCTGTGGGCGGGGCTAATTCCCCCCTTTTCGGATTTCTTCAACGCCGTGCTCTCCCATT
This sequence comes from Triticum dicoccoides, assembly GCF_002162155.2. Classification (NCBI taxonomy): domain Eukaryota; kingdom Viridiplantae; phylum Streptophyta; class Magnoliopsida; order Poales; family Poaceae; genus Triticum; species Triticum dicoccoides. Next base: position 599,933,526 of record NC_041383.1, read on the forward strand.
ATCAGATCCACATGATGCATCTGGGTCCTGACTCCATTACTCTTCTGGCAGTCTTCGCCTTCGTTTGCAAGGCTATGGTTGGCATCATCCCATCGGTTGCCCTGTTGCGCCACTTCTTCGCTCTGCACCTTGTCGACCCTGCCCAGTGCTCGGGATGCGCGAGCTTCATCGCTGCACCCAAGACGGCGGCCTCAAGGATTGACTTCGGTCTTCCTCCGCCCGCTCCTGGGTTCCGCGAGCGGTGGCTGTATGTGGACGTGGGGGTGCCCAGCCCCCTGCTGTCGAAGCCGACCTCGCCTGCTATCCCCAATTCGGGCTGGGGCCAGGAGACGCTCACAAGCCCCCAGCTCTTCTTCGTCTGGCGTCGCTTCGAGTGCTTGAGATCGCTTGATGTGACGGCGCCCAAGGTGGTGAGGGAGTTCCCGCTATGCCGGGTCTCCCCCCTCCAGCGCCACTCTCGCCGAATGTGGGCCTTCAACGGGCGCGGGGATCGCATGAGGCTCCAGGAAGAGGACCTAACGCCTGAAGCGTTGAGGAAGGTACTCTTGGTTCTGACTGGGGACCCCAACCCTGGCAGCATCCAGCAAGGGGGGGCCTTGCTGTACCTCTGTTCGGGCAGGAGAGACTTCGTGAATCAGATGCCCGTTTTCGACGAATGGGGACCGCGCCCCGTCGGCCTCCAGGGGCCTCGCGAGAATCCAGTGACAGTGGCCGCCCTTTCACTTGGTCGAGGCGGTTCCTCCTCTAGTGGCGGAGCAGGGAGGCATGAACCTCCGGAGGCCGAGGGTGCCCCCGCCGAGGCGACAGCACTGGGCAGCGCTCAGGAGGGAGCGGCCCCTGAGGCCCATGCTGCCGGGGCTGAGGGCGGTGAGCAGCCGCCTGCCGTGCATGGGGCCGAGGCCTCCGAGGCCCCGGCTGCTTTCCTTGATGGGGCGACCGGCGACGCGCATCAGGCAGACACCCCTGACGCGGTCCGCCCTAATGCTTCCTCTTCGTCGCAGGCTGACCCCTGCGCTCAACTCTTGGGCCGCTTCTGCATGGACTTTGAGGCCCTCTGGAAGAGAAGGGAGGCCCTGGGCGACGATTACCCTTGTCGCCTGCTGAAGCGTAGAAAGTACTTCGCCGTCGATGAGTAAGTCTTCTCCCATCCCAGCTCCAGATTCTTCTGCTGCCCTTCCTGATCCTTGCCCCGCAGGGCCCTTCCTCTCGAGCTCGCGGAGATGACTGAGGAGCCACCCCCCTGCTCTCGCCTTCCCCACCATCTTCGGTCGCTTCGAGCAGTAGAGCCCTTGTGGTGAGGCCGGTCGAAGAGACCAATCACTCCGAGGCGCAATGCGGCCCCACACGCCTCGCGACCTTCCTTCGCGAGCCTTCTCGGGGCATAGCCAACCTGACGTGGGCTTCTCGTCTGGTCGTGGATCACGATTGGCTGGGGTACTCCCAGCGCTCTTCACTTGGGGATGGACTGGCCCCAGGCCGGGCTTCTGGTGAGGCGCTCCCGATCGCTTCAAGGGTGCCAGCCCCCAGCCCCCTGCCCGGAGGGGGAGCGCTGATCAGTGCCCCCCGGCGCTTGCTTGGGGCGGATGACGGCATGGAAGACGTACTTGAGCGCGCTCGGGAGCGTCGCGCTCTTCGCCAAGGGTTCCTTCGAAGGGTGGCTGACGCGGTGAGCCTGCTTGGTGAAGAGCTTGCTGATGAAGACGCGTGCCTTGAGGCCGAGGGCCTGCGTTTGGTTGCGGAAAGGCGCGAGCTGGAGGCGGCAGTCGCCCTTGAGCGCCGCCAACGCAATCTTGGCGACGAGGAGGCCAAGGCGTCGCTGGCGGCCTCTCGGGTGGCCCGTTCCCAGGCCGTCGAGGAGGCCCGGGAAGCTGACCAGCGGTGAGAGGCGACGGAAGAGCGGGCGCGGTAACTCCTGGCTCGGTGCCGCTCACTGGAGGAGCAGGTGGAGCTGCGCTAGGCGGCCCTCGCGTCGATGAAGGGGTAACGCAGGCCTTCCTCCGCTACCGCCGCAGCCAAGGTGAAATGAGGACCGTCATCAGGACGAAGGGGCCGGGGGCTTCTAGGAACCATGTGCAATTGCCTGCATCCTAGGCGGAGCTCAAGCCCCAGCCTCTCAGCGCATCTTCAAGCAATTCGCCTCCGAAGTGAATGCAGTCCTCCCCAAGCTCGAGGCCACGTGCCCTCTTACGTGGTCGGCGTGCGCCATCACTTTCAGCTCAGCGGATCAGCTCAAGTGCGCGGCCACAGCCGGAGTCCTCCTGATGGTTTGTTCCGCGATCACCGGCAACGTGCTAGTCACCAAGACCCTCATCGATGGCGGGGCAGGGCTCAACATCCTGTCCGTGGAAACATTCAACAATCTCCAAGTACCCTACAGTCAGCTTCAGCCCACCAAGCCTTTCTCCGAAGTCACCGACGGCTCCATGGTCCCGATTGGGCACGTCTGCCTCCCTGTCACCTTCGGGGCACACGACAACTACCGCACCGAGCTCATCGACTTCGACGTGTGTAACACCTCGGATGTAACTTTCCATCTTTGTAACTCCAACTTGCCATTTTCGGCTATGTGATATGATATTCCCTCCGTGGTAGGGTTTTGTCTTTTGTTTTGCATTTTATTCATGTCACGCATCTCATATCATGTTATCATGTGCATCACATTTGCATACGTGTTCGTCTCATGCATCCGAGCATTTTCCCCGTTGTCCGTTTCGCAATCCGACACTCCCACATGCACCAGCGCACCCCTCTTGTCTCTTTTCGTGTGCGGGTGTTAAATGTTCTCGGAATGGACCGAGCCTTGCCAAGTGGCCCTGGTATAGCACCGGTATACCGCCTGTCAAGTTTCGTGCCTTTTGGAGGTCGTTTGATACTCCAACGGTTAGCCGCATAACCGCAAAGGCCTCTTTTGAGTTGCAGCCCAACACCCCTCCAAAACAGCCCAATAACCCATCTAAGTCACTTCCATGCTCTCCGTCGTCGGATCACGATCGTGTGGGCAAAAACTAAACCTCATTTGGACACTCCTAGCTCCCTCTACCTACAAATATGTGCCCATCCCTGAATTTTTCGGGCAAACCCTAGCCCCGCTCCTCTCCCCGCCACCGGACACGTCCGGACGGAGCCGGACGCGTCCGCCCGCCGCC
>NC_041383.1:599936945-599948073 GCF_002162155.2 Triticum dicoccoides
GCGCCCTGCCGCGCCGCCGCCCGGCCCCACCTCCGACCGCGCCGCCGCCTCCCAAGCTCTGGCCGGCCCTCCCCGAGCTCCTCTCCGTCCTCTCCGGCAGCCGTGCCGCCCCGTCTCCGGCCGTCCTTGATCCTCGCGCCCGGATCCAGATCTGGACTAGGTTGACCTTCTTCTCCCCGAAATCCACTAAGTCCTTTTCTAGCATTAATTTTGTTGCATGTTCATCGCACCACAACTTTGCACCCGTGGCTCCGTTTTGGGCGTGTAGCATACCGAATTGTTTGCCTCGACGAGTACATCATTTCATTTCATTGCATCATTTTCATAATGTTAGTTTCAGATTCTTATCAGAACATGCACTTTTGTCATTTTTGCCATGATTGATGTGTGCATCTTATGAACTTGAGCCCTACATGTGAGTTGAGCTATGCCATGTCTTCTTTACAGAGGTGCTTACCATGTATTTTTGTGATCAATGTGGTGACTAGCACAAGCATGCAAACTAGGCTTCGTGATATTGCTGATTCTAGTCCCTGTTCTGCTGATATTTTGATGCCATGTAAACATGATGCTACAGAGAGATCCATGCATATTTTGAGATACTTCAGTAATGGTGTTTTGAACATATGGTTATGCTCTATCCATCCATGCCCCTGGTTGCAATTATGGAGTAGTCTAGCATGTCATTTTGGTGCTCTACTTTTGCTTCAAAATGTTTCCTGGCAGATTGTTTACATGTTATTCAATTTTGCTAAGGTTGTTGTAGTTGATCCGTGTATGCTATGATGTTGTTCTTGCCATGTATAGCTTCTATGTCATGTCTTCTTGATGGATGTATTCTTAGTTTATCATGAAATGCTCTGTAGTGAGTGTATCGAGCTCGCGAAGGTGCCTTCATAATTCTGTCAATGCCATGGTCTGTTTGCTGAATCTGTTAACGAAACTTGCTATGTTCACATGGGTGCCATCATATCTTCTGGTCCTTCTTGGCTTATGATCAGTAAGCAACCTTTGATCTATGCTTTGAGTAGATTCATGCCATGTCTTGTTTTTCTATTATAAGTTCCTGTAGCATGTTGATAACTTGCTCTGAACATTGCTTCGTGATGCTGTTTATGCCATGTCCAACCTGATATTTTTTCCTCTTTTGCCATGCTTGTTTGAACCTGTTATGGTGTGATTTACCCATAGCTCAGTGTTCCTCTTTTGTTAAGAATCTCCTGTAGATCACTGCCATATGCTTTGTTTTTATGTTGGGGTGCTGTAGCATAGTTTCTTGATGCATGCTAAGTAGCATCGTGCTGTTAATCGCAGATTTGTGCTTTTCTTGTTTTGCTTGCCATTTGCAAACCGTGCATCCGTTTCCGGTGATCTCTATATCGATTTCAACCGAAATCATCTCATCTTTCCAGCGGCATACTTGGTTTGCCAAGTTGATGCCTTGTTCATCCTTTTTCCTCCCGAAGCACGCATAAGCATTGCATATCACATCCCGCATATCATGACATGTATTGCATCATGTTGCTTGTGCATTACACCATGATTTATTGTGGTTCCTTTGCTTGTGTTCTTGCTTTGGGTAGAGCCGGGAGACGAGTACGTGCACGAGGAACCTGTTGAGAATGCTTACGAGGATCAAGCCTTCGACAATCTGAGAACCTTGCAGGCAAGATGACCATACCTTCGATATCACTTCTATATTTGCTTGCTAGTACTCACTCTATCGCTATGTTAGCTCTACCTGCCACTGTTTATCATGCCTCCCTATTGCCATGTAAATCCTCTAACCATCCTGTCCTAGCAAACCGTTGTTTGGCTATGTCACCGCTTTTGCTCAGCCCCTCTTATAGCGTTGTTAGTTGCAGGTGAAGATGAAGTTTGTTCCTGGTCGGAACATAGATATTTTGGGATATCACAATATCTCCTGTTTAATTAATGCACCTTATATACTTGGTAAAGGGTGGAAGGCTCGGCCTTATGCCTGGTGACTTGTTCCATTCTAGCCGCCCTAGTTTCCGTCATACCGGTGTTATGTTCCTTGATTTTGCGTTCCTTACACGGTTGGGTGATTTATGGGACCCCCTTGACAGTTCGCTTTGAATAAAACTTCTCCAGCAAGGCCCAAACTTGGTTTTACCATTTGTCACCTAAGCCTTTTTCCCTTGGGTTTTCGCGAGCCCGAGTGTCATCTTTATGTACCCCCCCCCCCGGGCCAGTGCTCCTCCGAGTGTTGGTCCAAACTAGAGAACCGTGCGGGACCATTCCTTGGCAACTTGGATTACGTTGGTACCTGTACGCTTAGCTTATCTGGTGTGCCCTGAGAACGAGATATGTGCAGCTCCTATCGGGATTTGTTGGCACAGCGGGTGGTCTTGCTGGTCTTGTTTTACCATTGTCAAAATGTCTTGCGAACTGGGATTCCGAGACTGATCGGGTCTTCCCGGGAGAAGGTATATCCTTCGTTGACTGTGAGAGCATGTGATGGGCTAAGTTGGGACACCCCTGCAGGGTATATTATCTTTCGAAAGCCATGCCCGCGGTTATGAGGCAGATGGGAATTTGTTAATGTTCGGTTGTAGATAACTTGACACTTGACTTCATTAAAATGCATCAACCGTGTGTGTAGCCGTGATGGTCTCTTCTCGGCGGAGTCCGGGAAGTGAACACGGTTTGTGTTATGGATGACGTAAGTAGTTTCAGGACCACTTCTTGATCACTTCTAGCTTCTCGACCGATGCGTTGCTTCTCTTCTCGCTCTCATTTGCGTATGTTAGCCACCATATATGCTTAGTGCTTGCCGCAGCTCCACCATATTACCCCTTTTCCTACCTTTGAGCTTAAATAGTCTTGATCTCGCGGGTGTGAGATTGCTGAGTCCCTGTGGCTCACAGATTCTACCAAAACAGATGCAGGTGCTGAGGATACCGGCGCAGATGGCGCAACCGAGCTCAAGTGGGAGTTTGATGAGGACCTTGGCCGTTACTATGTTTCGTTTCCAGATGATTAGTAGAGGAGCCCAGTCGGGACGATCGGGGATCTAGCATTTGGGGTTGTCTTCTTTTCATTTGAATTTGACTGTAGCCGGTCTATGAGTGTATTTTGAATGATGTATGATCTTAATTATGTATTGTGTGAAGTAGCAATTGTAATCCAACTCTCTTTATCCCATTCTTGTTCATTACATGGGATTGTGTGAAGATGACCCTTTTGCGACAAAACCACCATGCGATTATGCCTCTAAGTCGTGCTTCGACACGTCAGAGATATAGCCGCATCGTGGGTGTTACAAGTTGGTAATCAGAGGCATCCCCGACTTAGGAGCCCCCTGCTTGATTGTTTGCTGGCGTTGTTGAGTCTAGAACAAAAATGTTTTGAGTCTTAGGATTATATATATCGGAGAGTAGGATTCTTTTTACTCCTCAGTCCCTTCGTCGCTCAGGTGAGGTCTCCTGACGTAGATGTTTTGACTTTCCTCTCCTCAAATTTCACTAAAAAAAATTTAGGATCTCGCGGGTATCTTGGAATCGTTCCGATGGTTTTGTGACGAGAACATTGTTCTTGGTGCCTCCTGTCTATTATGTGGCTTTGACCCGGGGAGTTGAGCTCCGAGGTGTTGTCGTCACAATTTTATCGTTGCAGTTCTGGAATACCTGAGTTTTGCCGACATTGAAATCTCTTTTATGCAGTTGTTGTGAGATAACCTCGACGCCACCCAGTACTGGGGCGGGAGTTCGGGAGTATTGCCATAACTCGTATAACGGATGCTTTTCGAAGGTTAAGGTACAAGATTTCCGAAGGTTGCTTGGTTATGTGTTGACGGATGGATACAACTGGATGTAGGGATTGTTAGTTTGGGTGAGATATATTGCTTCCCCTGTATCCCCTACACCTGATTGCATAACCAGAAGGTTTCGGGAGTTTTTAGGTGGGATTCAAGTAGCTCTAGCATTTCTTCCGGCATATATTTGGTTTGTGATTGGGTAATCCTTACCACTTATTTGTTCCAGTTGTACCTTGTTTATTTCATTCATCAATCTCTTATCAAGTGGCTTCTCACCTTAATGGATGTGTGATGTTAACTTTGGGAATTCATTCGTTCATCCTTGTTCGAATGTTTATTGTGAAGACTATATGTTGCAATTTCTATCTGTTGATTCAACTTGTCTATCTGTCTATCAAGATGCTAACGGATGTCACCCTCTTCAGGATGGCTCCGCCAACGCGTCAGAATCCGGAACGCAATGATGGGAGTCAGGCGAACCCTCCACCTCCGCCTCCGGAGGCATGGCAAGCTTTGATGGCAGCCACAAACGCCAATGCCCAGATGATGATTCAGCTCATGCAAGAGCGCAACCAAGGCCAAGGCAAACAAGGGAATCAAGGTCAAGGGAAGTTCAATCATCAGCCTCTATTTCCTACCCTCAACCAGTTCCTGGCAAATCAGCCGATGTCTTTCAGCTACTGTGTCGAGGCCACAGACGCCGATGATTGGCTCGTGGATATCAACAAGCATTTTGAATGCAGCAATGTCAGGCTTGAGGACTACGTCAAGTTCGCGTCTTTTCATCTCAAGGATCAAGCAGGTGATTGGTTTTAGCAATACAAGGATTCCAGAGGAGGTCGAGTGATTACTTGGACTGACTTCTGTCGGGACTTTAAAGCTCACCATATTCCTACCAGTGTTGTTGAGAGCAAGCGTGAGGATTTCCGCAATCTCAAGCAAGGCAACATGTCAGTGTACGAATACAACAAGCAATTTCAGAAACTTGCTCGCTTCGCTAAGCAAGATGTTCCTGATGAGAAGAGTATGATCTATCAATTCAGAGGTGGCCTTAGAGAGGATCTGCAGTTAGCTCTTGTTCTTGTTGAGCCTACTTAGTTTGATCAATTCTACAATATGGCACTCAAGCAAGAAGGTGCTCAGCTCAAGTGTGAGGCTTCTAAGAAGAGAATCAGGGATGTAGTGCAGTCTTCTTCTTCCTCACATGTGGCAGCTAAGCAGCAGAAGTTCTACCTTCCTCCTCCTCCATTTCGTCAGCCTTAGCAACAGAAGAACTCAGGTGGTCGTGGATCTTCCCACCCACCCAACCCAGGCTATCAGAACAAGTCTCAGTCTCAAGCTCCAAGGTCAAATTCTCCTTATCATCGTCCGCTCTCAGAAGTGACTTGCAACAAGTGCCAGCAGAAAGGTCACTATGCGAACAAATGCTTCAATCAAAGGCGCCTTCCTCCTCCTCCTCCTGTGAGATCTTCAAGCAATGCAGTGGTCAAGCATAATCCAAAGTCTGCAAAGGTGAACATGATGAATGCAGCGCAGGCAGAGGATTCTTCTGATGTGATAATGGGTAATCTTCCAGTCAATGATATTCCTGCAAAAGTTTTATTTGATACCGGTGCTTCGCATTGTTTCATGTCTAGATCATTTGTTGCAAAGCATGATTTCATTTCAGAAATGTTGGAAAAACCCATGGGAGTTGTTTCTCCGGGCTCTTCTATGAGGGCTACCACAATGATTCCAGATGTTTCTATCAAGATGGGCGACTATAAATTTCTTTCTAAACCATTTGTTCTTGGCGACTCTGATATTGATCTAATTCTCGGAATGGACTGGCTTTCTAAGCACAAGGCTCAGCTTGATTGTGCTACCAGGCAGATTCAATTGACACACCCTTCTGAGGATGTTATCATCTATGCCACTCGTGATGAAACCATTCGGTTGTTTTCTCTCAATGAGAAGGGCGAGTTGGATGCTATTTCTCAAATTCCAGTCGTTTGTGAGTACCAAGATGTCTTTCCAGAAGAGCTTCCGAGTATGCCTCCTCATCGGCCAGTCGAGTTCGTTATTGATCTTGAGCCTGGAACCGAACCCGTTTGCAAGCGTCCATACAAGCTTGGACCCAAGGAGCTGAAGGAATTGAAGAAACAGCTCGATGAACAAGAGCGTCTGGGTTTGATCAGACCGAGTTCATCTCCTTGGGGTTGTGGAGTTCTTTTTGTCCAGAAGAAGGATGGCACAGACCGACTTTGCGTCGGTTACCGTCCATTGAACAAGAAGACAATCAAGAACAAGTATCCATTTCCCAACATCAATGAGCTTTTCGAGCAACTCAAAGGTGCTAAAGTTTTCTCCAAGCTTGACCTTCGTATGGGTTATCATCAGATTCGCATTCGTGAACAAGATATTCCCAAGACAGCATTCAGAACAAGCTATGGTTCTTATGAATATACTGTCATGTCTTTCGGCCTTGTCAATGCTCCTCCAACATTCTCTCGCATGATGAACTTTATCTTCAACCCCTACACCAATGAATTCATTCTGGTGTATCTCGATGATATCTTGGTCTTCTCCAAGAATAAGCAGGATCATGCCAAACATTTGCGATTGGTGCTCGACAAGCTCAGAGAGCATCAATTCTATGCGAAGTTTTCCAAATGTGAGTTCTGGCTTGATGAAGTTCTTTACCTTGGTCATATCATCTCTGCCAAGGGCATTGCTGTTAATCCTGCGAAGGTGTTTGCAGTTGTGAATTGGGAACCTCCTCAGAATGTCAAGCAGCTCCGCAGCTTTCTTGGTCTTGCAAGCTATTGCCGAAGATTCATTGAGAACTTCTCTAAGATTGCAAAGCCTCTTTCCAACCTCCTCCAGAAGCATGTCAAGTATGTCTGGACGCCTGAGTGTGACGTCGCTTTCAACACCCTCAAAGAGAAGCTAGTCACAGCTCCTGTTTTGACTCCTCCTGATGAATCCAAGCCATTCGAAGTATTTTGTGATGCTTCCCTTCAAGGTCTCGGTGCTGTGTTGATGCAAGAGAAAAAAGTTGTGGCCTATACCTCTCGTCAGTTGAATCCCAACGAAAAGAACTACCCCACTCATGATATTGAGTTGGCGGCAGTTGTCCATGCATTGATAACATGGAGACATCTCTTATTGGGAAGGCAAGTGGAAATTTTCACCGACCACAAGAGTCTCAAGTATATCTTAACTAAACCCGGCCTTAACCTCAGGCAAACTCGATGGGTCGAAATGATTCAAGAGTACAATCCGAGTATTGAATATACTCCTGGCAAGGCGAATGTGATTGCAGATGCTCTGAGCAGAAAGGCTTATTGCAACAGTCTAATTCTCAAGCCATTTCAACCGGATCTTTGTGAAGCTTTCCGCAAGCTGAATCTTCAAGTTGTTCCTCAAGGCTTTCTTGCCAACCTCATAGTCTCTCCTACTTTGGAAGATCAAATTCGTGAGGCACAACTCCTAGATACCATGGTGAAGAAGGTGAAACATGGTATTGAGAAGGGCATTCCCAAATACAAGTGCTATCGCTTGGATGACAAAGATACTCTTTTCTTCGAGGATCGTATTGTGGTTCCTAAAGGTGATTTGAGAAAAGTCGTCATGAACGAGGCACACAATTCCCTCCTATCCATTCATCCTGGAAGTACAAAGATGTACCATGACCTCAAGTAGTCGTATTGGTGGACCCGAATGAAGCAAGAGATTGCTCAATTCGTGAATGAATGTGATGTCTGCAGAAGGGTGAAAGCAGAACACCAAAGACCAGCTGGTCTCCTCCAACCTCCTTCTATTCCAGAATGGAAGTTTGACCATATCGAGATGGACTTCGTGACTGGATTTCCTAAGTCCAAGCATGGAAATGATGCTATCTTCGTTGTCATTGACAAGCTTACTAAAGTGGCTCATATCCTTCCTATCAAAGAATCAATCGTAGCAGCTCAGCTGGCAGAGCTATACACCTCCAGAATTGTCTCCTTGCACAGTATTCTACAATTGATATCTTCAGATCGTGGAAGCATCTTCACTTCTATGTTCTGGGACTCTTTTCAGAAGGCCATGGGCACCAACATTCGTTTCAGCACAGCTTTCCATCCTCAAACAAGTGGCCAAGTCGAGCGAGTCAATCAAATCCTTGAAGATATGCTCAGGGCTTGTATCATCTCTTTCGGTATGAAGTGGGAAGATTGTCTTCCATATGCCGAGTTCTCCTACAACAACAGCTTCCAAGCGAGTTCGGGAAAGGCCCCATTCCAAATTCTCTATGGCAGAAAGTGTCATACTTCTCTCAATTGGTCCGAGACAGGTGAATGCCAACTTCTTGGCAATGACTTGATCACAGAAGCCGAAGAAATGTGCAAAGTCATTCGTGAGAATCTCAAAGCCGCGCAATCGCGCCAAAAGAGTTACTATGATAGCAAGCACCGTGACTTGGCTTTTGAAATCGAAGACCATGTCTACCTCTGCGTCTCTCCAATGAAAGGCACTCGTCACTTCAGTATCAAAGGGAAGCTTGCCCCTAGATACATGGGTCCTTTCAAGATCATTGGCAAAAGAGGCGGGCTCGCCTATAAACTTGAGCTTCCGTCCAACTTTGCGAACGTGCACGATGTGTTTCACGTGTCACAGCTTCGCAAGTGCTTCAAGACTCCTGAGTGCACTATCAACTTCGAAGAGATTGACCTCCAGGAAGATCTCCCTTATCATGAGCACCCCGTTGCTATTCTTGAAGAAACCGAGCACAAGACTCGCAACAAGTCAATCAAATTCCTGAAAGTGAAGTGGTCACACCATTCCGATCGTGAAGCTACCTGGGAGCGCGAGGATCACCTCCGTTCTGAATATCCGGAGTTCTTTCAGTCCTAGATCTCGGGACGAGATCCTCTTGTAGTGGTGGAGTGTTGTAACACCCCGGATGTAACTTTTCATCTTTGTAACTCCAACTCCTGCCATTTTCGGCTATGTGATATGATATTCCCTCCGTGGTTGGGTTTTGTCTTTTGTTTTAGATATTATTCATGTCATGTATCTCATATTGTCGTGGTATTCTCACAGGGGGTGTTGTAAGACGACATATGCCACAAGGTGGCCTCGTGTGAGGGCAAGACTGCTGCCGGAATATCCGGGGACGGGTATGCGAGTAGCACGCGCTAGTTTACCCAGGTTCGGCGCTCTCCGGAGAGATAATACCCCTACTCCTGCATGTCTGAGTATATATCTGGGGTGTACATCGGGCAGTACAAAGTGCTCCTGGAGCTGTATCTGGATCAGTGCCAAGTGCATCTGACTTGGTATATATGCATATGAGCTAGTGGCTGCATGTGCCATGCATGCGTGAGTGGCCTTGTGGCCGGCCAAGTGCATGTGGCGTGGCCATCTCTGGTGGATGGATGGATGGGTGCCTTATATAGGCATGGGGGTAGCTTACTACCTAAGCTAAGGTAGTGGACATGAGGGCATGGTGTGGGTGTCATGCTTGTCTCCTGGGTCACTTCATAAATAGTGCCCAGGGACAAGTGACACTGTACATGATGGCGTCGTGGTACGGTTGTCTTGTCCGTGGTATGACCGTCTTGTCAGGGTCTTGTCGATGTCGCATCGGGCTGTAGTCGGCAGCCGGCTGGTTGGCGCAGTCGGCAGCCGGCTGGTTGGCGCAGTCGGCAGCCGACTGGTTGGTGCAGTCGGTAGCCGGCAACCGGCCGGGCAGGGCAATCGGACGGGGAGCCGGCAGGAGCGACCGGGCAGTCGGACTGAGGGGCTTTTCTAGCCCCGATGTCTTGAATAATTGTCTTGCCGTCTTCGGGATACCCGTCACCAATTACTCCAACAGTAGCCCCCAAGCCTCCGTGCAACTTGGCAAAGTTGGGCGGAGGTTTTTTGGCGAGTGTTCATGGAAATGATCATGAAAAAGACAAAGTTAGTCCACGCAGATATATCATGTGTTTGCTTTTAGCATTGCAAGTTTTATGCAGAGGGTGCCGACTCGGTTTCGTCCGAGCCCCCTAAATCTTTTTCGTGTTCCCTCCGCTTTTTGGCTTGAGCTCTCGCTTGCCGGACAGCCGGTCTGCGGTCTGTGGCTGAGAGTGAGCCGTGAAGTGGAGTGTACAGTACTCAGACTTTGAGAGCGGATTTAACCGAGCAGATACTCATAAAGGAAACGGTCGGGTCGCCCGAAGCATTTTCTCTCCCCGGACGTTTTTTGCGTGGGGTGACCTCCAGCTTTTTCTCTTGCTAGCAGGACAACTGCTCTGCGGTCTGTGGCTGAGAGGTGGGCCTTTGGTACTGCACACGCTACTAAGCCGTCTGCGGGAAAAAACGTCTCAGGCCAAGCGGCCAGCCCCCGGGCCAACTCTGACTGGCGCCGGGGCAAACAGTGGTGCAACTGCAATAAAAATGCGGAGATAGCCCCCGATCACCGTGCGGTGTTATCCGTGCTTGCGTGATGCAAAAATATGCGAGTGAGGAGCTCACATTGATTTTCGTGTAGCTGCGGTCGTCGAAGACAGCCGGCGCGACTCGGCGCTCGCGGAGCGCGCCGGCCCACCCGCTGGGTGTAGCCTTCGAGCCCCCAGGTGCTCGAAGAGGGGTCCCGGCCGGTCAGGCTCGACCGGCCAGGCGGCGAGGTAACTTGCAGCGCCTTTTTCTTCTTTTTCTGTTCTACCGGCTGCTGAGAGCCGGACATAACTCTTCTCTTGTCATCTTTCGTGGGGACTCGTCAGCGCACCCACTGGGTGTAGCCCCCGAGATTCGGGCCGACTGCAGAGCAGTCGGGCCGGATCTCCCGGCAACTACTTTGTCCTCTTCTTCGCGGGGGCGCGTCAGCGCACCCGCTAGGTGTAGCCACCGAGATTCGGGCCGACTGCTGAGCAGTCGGGCCAGATCTCCCGGTGACTACTTTGTCTTCTTCTTTTTCTTCTTCAGCCGGCTGGGCGGGTGGACTCCGACACAGCAGTCGGGGCTCTTTGCAGCCGGCCAGGCAGCCAGCGGTCAGACGCAAATCTGGCAGTCGGACGCACACATTTTTTTTCCTACCCGACCATAGCAGGCGGTCGCCCTGAGAGCACAGCAGCAGGCCTCTTCTTTCTTTCTTTCTGCCTTTTGGGGCAGTCGGCCACTCTTTTTTTTTTGCACTCGGCCACTTCTCAGTCGGATTGGGCACTCGGCCCCCCCCTTTTTTTTGTCTTTTCTTTCTTTTTCTCTTCTCCAGCCCCTTTTCTTTTTCTCTTCTCCAGCCGGCACCCACTCCCCCTTTCTTTTGAACGAGCACCCGACCGTGGCAGTTGAGCAACGCGAGTCGGCCTGGGAGCGCAGAGGGGCCAGCGGGTAGGACCGGCCGGG
>NC_041383.1:599948390-599950891 GCF_002162155.2 Triticum dicoccoides
TGGAGTCGGCGGGCGGCGAAGCCGGCCGTCCGGGTCGGGGAGGCACAGCGGAGCCGGCCAGCGTAGGAGGCCGAGTCCGGCTGGGGAGCGGCTCAGGAGGCGAGCACGCGGGCGGAGCGCGATGGGCCGCCGCGGCACGGGACCCGCAGGGTGCGAGGCGAACCGGCGACGTCCCGAAGCCGGCCGGCGCGGGGGACCCAGCCGGAGTGGGAGCGGCGACAGGCGCGCGAAGCTGGAGCCGCGTGCGGAGCTGGACGGAGGAGCCCAGCCGGCCAGATGCTGCGCGGGTACGCAGACGCGCGGGGCAGCAGGGGAGTCGGAGCCCTGTGGAAGCGGACTAGTGGCCGCCGCACCAGTGCAGACGAGGCGGAGCCTGCCCTCGGGGTGGCGTGCGGACGCGTAGGAGGGCAAGGAGGCCTGGGAAGGCACGCGGACGCGGCGTCGGCTCCATGCCCGCAGCAGGACGCGGAGGCAGCGCGCCCATAGGAAGCAAACGGGGCCAGCCAGCGGGACGCAACCGCGGCGACGCGGGCAAAGCAGCAGTGGGCGAAGCTGTCGAGCGAGAGCAGCCAGTAGCGGGGCGGCTCAGGCAGAGCAAACGACCACAACGGAGGTGGTGCTGGAAAAGTGCTGGGGCGGAGCGAGCTAGTAAACGGGCCGTGTATGTCTCGCATCCGGCCAAGGCACATGCGGTGTATGGCTATTGTCTGGTTAGTATATGGCCGATATGTGTATGGCAATGCATTGACCATCGTTGACTTGCATCTAGCTAGCTTGCATAGATGGTATATGGAGTGGCGAATGGCGTGTTTCAGCCAGAGCAAGGCGCAGCGTGGAGGGGAGTCGACGCGAGCGGCGCGTGGACGGACGCGGCCGACGAAGCGAGGCCGCGCGGACGGACAGCCGGCATCGCAACAGTGGTGATGATGAAGGCGGCGAGGATGCGCCGTCCCGCGCGGCCGCTCTGGGGGCGGGTCGAAGTCGAGCCCCCGAACGCTACCGGAGAGACGACCCGACGCCGCGGCGGAGATGATGAAGATGGTCCCGCCCGGACTGCGAAACCAGCAGCAGCGCGGTAGCATAGTACCGCCCCAGGGTGGGCGCCAAGTGTCGTGGTATTCTCACGGGGGGTGTTGTAAGACGACATATGCCACAAGGTGGCTTCGTGTGAGGGCAAGACTGCCGCCAGAATATCCAGGGACGGGTTTGCGAGTAGCACGCGCTAGTTTACCCAGGTTTGGGGCTCTCCGGAGATATAATACCCCTACTCCTGCATGTCTGAGTATATATCTAGGGTGTACATAGGGCAGTACAAAGTGCTCCTGGAGTTGTATCTGGATTAGTGCCAAGTGCATCTGACTTGGTATATATGCATATGAGCTAGTGGCTGCATGTGCCATGCATGCGTGAGTGGCCTTGTGGCCGGCCAAGTGCATGTGGCGTGGCCATCTCTGGTGGATGGATGGATGGGTGCCTTATATAGGCATGGGGGTAGCTTACTACCTAAGCTAAGGTAGTGGACATGAGGGCATGGTGTGGGTGTCATGCTTGTCTCCTGGGTCACTTCATAAATAGTGCCCAGGGACAAGTGACATTGTACATGATGGCATCGTGGTACGGTTGTCTTGTCCGTGGTATGACCGTCTTGTCAGGGTCTTGTCGATGTCGCTTCAGGCTGCAGTCGGCAGCCGGCTGGTTGGCGCAGTTGGCAGCCGACTGGTTGGTGCAGTCGGCAGCCGGCAACCGGCCGGGCAGGGCAGTCAGACGGGGAGCCGGTAGGAGCGATCGGGCAGTCGTACTGAGGGGCTTTTCTAGCCCCGATGTCTTGAATAATTGTCTTGCCGTCTTCGGGGTACCCGTCGCCAATTACTCCGACACATATCATGTCATCATGTGCATCTCATTTGCATACATGTTCGTCTCATGCATCCGAGCATTTTCCCCATTGTCCGTTTCGCAATCCGACACTCCCACATTCACCGACGCACCCCTCTTGTCTCTTTTCGTGTGCGGGTGTTAAATGTTCTCGCAATGGACCGAGCCTTGCCAAGTGGCCCTGGTATAGCACCGGTAGACCGCCTGTCAAGTTTCATGCCATTTGGAGTTCGTTTGATACTCCAATGGTTAACCGCATAACCACAAAGGCCTCTTTTGAGTTGCAGCCCAACACCCCTCCAAAACAGTCCAATAATCCATCTAAGTCACTTTCATGCTCTCCGTCGTCGGATCACGATCGTGTGGGCGAAAACTACACCTCATTTGGACACTCCTAGCTCCCTCTACCTACAAATATGTGCCCATTCCCGAATTTTTCGGGCAAACCCTAGCCCCGCTCCTCTCCCCGCCGCCGGACACGTCCGGGCAGAGCCGGACGCGTCCGCCCGCCGCCGCCGACGAACTAGGAGCCGCCACGTGGCCCCAGCCGCCGCACGCCGCCGCCGGCCCGCTCGGCCCGTGCGGGGCCTCCGCGGCCCGCCGCCGCCGCCCGCTCCCGCGACCGC
>NC_041383.1:599951199-599972864 GCF_002162155.2 Triticum dicoccoides
CCGCGCCGCCGCCGCCCGGCCCCGCCTCCGACCGCGCCGCCGCCTCCCAAGCTCTGGCCGGCCCTCCCCGAGCTCCTCTTCATCCTCTCCGGCAGCCGCGCTGCCCCGTCTCCGACCGTCCTTGATCCGCGCGCCCGGATCCAGATCTGGACTAGGTTGACCTTCTTCTCCCCGAAATCCACTGTCCTTTTCTGGCATTAATTTTCTTGCATGTTCATTGCACCACAACTTTGCACCCGCGGCTCCGTTTTGGGCGTGTAGCATACCGAATTGTTCGCCTCGACGAGTACATTATTTAATTTCATTGCATCATTTTCATTTGAAATCATCTTGATGCCCGAAATGCTGTTGGAAAAGTGCTTCATAATGTTAGTTTCAGATTCTTATCAGAACATGCACTTTTGTCATTTTTGCCATGATTGATGTGTGCATCTTATGAACTTGAGCCCTACATGTGAGTTGAACTATGCCATTTATTCTTTACAGAGGTGCTTACCATGTATTTTTGTGATCAATGTGGTGACTAGCACAAGCATGCAAACTAGGCTTCGTGATATTGCTTATTCTAGTCCCTGTTCTGCTGATATTTTGATGCCATGTAAACATGATGCTACAGAGAGATCCATGCATATTTTGAGATACTTCAGTAAGGGTGTTTTGAAAATATGGTTATGCTCTATCCATGCATGCGCCTGGTTGCAATTATAGAGTAGTTTAGCATGTCATTTTCGTGCTCTACTTTTGCTTCAAAATGTTTCCTGGCAGATTGTTTATATGTTATTCAATTTTGCTAAGGTTGTTGTAGTTGATCCGTGTATGCTATGATGTTGTTCTTGCCATGTATAGCTTCTATGTCATGTCTTCTTGATGGATGTATGCTTAGTTTATCATGAGATGCTCTGTAGTGAGTGCATCGAGCTCGCGAAGCTGCCTTCGTAATTCTGTCAATGCCATGGTCTGTTTGCTGAATCTGTTAACGAAACTTGCTATGTTCACATGTGTGCCATCATATCTTCTGTTCCTTTTTGGCTTATGGTCAGTAAGGGAATTTTGATCTATTCTTTGAGTAGATTCATGCCATCTCTTGTTTTGCTATTATAAGTTCCTGTAACATGTTGATAACTTGCTCTGAACATTGCTTCGTGATGCTGTTTATGCCATGTCCAACCTGATATTTTTTGCTCTTTTGCCATGCTTGTTTGAACCTGTTATGGTGTGATTTAGCCATAGCTCAGTGTTCCTCTTTTGTTAAGCATCTCCTGTAGATCACTGCCATATGCTTTGTTTTTATGTTGGGGTGCTGTAGCATAGTTTCTTGTTGCATGCTAAGTAGTATCGTGCTGTTAATCGCAGATTTGTGCTTTTCTTGTTTTGCTTGCCATTTGCAAACCGTGCATCCGTTTACGGTGATCTCTATATCGATTTCAACCGAAATCATCTCATCTTTCCAGCGGCATACTTGGTTTGCCAAGTTGATGCCTTGTTCATCCTTTGTCCTCCCGAAGCACGCATAAGAATTGCATATCACATCCCGCATATCATGACATGTATTGCATCATGTTGCTTGTGCATTGCACCGTGATTTATTGTGGTTCCTTTGCTTGTGTTCTTGCTTTGGGTAGAGTCGGGAGACGAGTACGTGCACGAGGAACCTGTTGAGAAGGCTTACGAGGATCAAGCCTTCGACAACTCTAAGAACCTTGCAGGCAAGATGACCATACCTTCGATATCACTTCTATCTTTGCTTGCTAGTACTCGCTCTATCGCTATGTTAGCTCTACCTGCCACTGTTTATCATGCCTCCCTATTGCCATGTCGAGCCTCTAACCATCCTTTCCTAGCAAACCATTGTTTGGCTATGTCACCGCTTTTGCTCAACCCCTCTTATAGCGTTGTTAGTTGCAGGTGAAGATGAAGTTTGTTCCTGGTCGGAACATAGATATTTTGGGATATCACAATATCTCCAGTTTAATTAATGCACCTTATATACTTGGTAAATGGTGGAAGGCTCGGCCTTATGCCTGGTGACTTGTTCCACTCTAGCCGCCGATTCTGTCATACCGGTGTTATGTTCCTTGATTTCGCGTTCCTTACACGGTTGGGTGATTTATGGGACCCCCTTGACAGTTCGCTTTGAATAAAACTCCTCCAGCAAGGCCCAACCTTGGTTTTACCATTTGTCACCTAAGCCTTTTTCCCTTGGGTTTCCGCAATCCCGAGGGTCATCTTTATTTACCCCCCCCTGGGCCAGTGCTCCTCCGAGTGTTGGTCCAAACTAGAGCACCGTGCGGGACCATTCCTTGGCAACTTGGATTACGTCGGTACCTGTACGCTTAGCTTATCCGGTGTGCCCTGAGAACGAGATATGTGCAGCTCCTATTGGGATTTGTCGGAACAGCGGGTGGTCTTGCTGGTCTTGTTTTACCATTGTCGAAATGTCTTGCGAACCGGGATTCCGAGACTGATCGGGTCTTCCCGGGAGAAGGTATATCCTTCGTTGACCGTGAGAGCTTGTGGTGGGCTAAGTTGGGACACCCTTGCAGGGTATATTATCTTTCGAAAGCCGTGCCCACGGTTATGAGGCAGATGGGAATTTGTTAATGTCTGGTTGTAGATAACTTGACAGTTGACTTCATTAAAATGCATCAACCATGTGTGTAGCCGTGATCGTCTCTTCTCGGTGGAGTCCGGGAAGTGAATACAGTTTGTGTTATCGATGACGTAAGTAGTTTCAGGATCACTTCTTGATCACTTCTAGCTTCTCGACCGATGCGTTGCTTCTCTTCTCGCTCTCATTTGCGTATGTTAGCCACCATATATGCTTAGTGCTTGCCGCAGCTCCACCATATTACCCCTTTTCCTACCTTTGAGCTTAAATAGTCTTGATCTCGCGGGTGTGAGATTGCTGAGTCCCCGTGGCTCATAGATTCTACCAAAACAGATGCAGGTACCGAGGATACCGGCGCAGATGGCGCAACCGAGCTCAAGTGGGAGTTTGATGAGGACCTTGGCCGTTACTATGTTTCGTTTCCAGATGATCAGTAGAGGAGCCCAGTCGGGACGATCGGGGATCTAGCATTTGGGGTTGTCTTCTTTTCATTTGAATTTGACCGTAGCCGGTCTATGAGTGTATTTTGAATGATGTATGATCTTAATTATGTATTGTGTGAAGTGGCGATTGTAAGCCAACTCTCTTTATCCCATTCTTGTTCATTACATGGGATTGTGTGAAGATGACCCTTCTTGCGACAAAACCACCATGCGGTTATGCCTCTAAGTCGTGCTTCGACACGTGGGAGATATAGCCGCATCGTGGGTGTTACAACGTCGCCCACATTCGCCTGACGTACAACCCCATCCTCGGGTACCCAGCGCTTGCCAAGTTCATGGCCGTAACCCACCACAGCTACAATGTCCTCAAGATGCCAGGAAGTGGCGGGGTCATCACGATGCCCTGCGAAGAGAGAGACATAGTTTGCTCCCTGGAGAGAGCCTTTCAGGCCGCATCACTAGAAGACCCGGATCGTGGAAGAAGGAGGCTTCCCGAGGCTGCCCCCAAGAAGAAGAAGACATCGACCGGCCCAGCCCCTCAGGAGGCAGGTCCCTCTGGGCCCGCGCCTGCTCAGGGGGAACCTCCTTCCATCGCATAGGGAAGCGCGCCCGGCGCCCTCCTCAGGCAGGGCTCAGGGGGCTCTCCCTGGAGGGCCGTAGACCTCGCCAAGGTCACGAGGGAGGCGCTTGGGCACCACGTGGAGGCCTGCTTCGAAGCATGATTCCATCAAAAAGGGGAGCAGAGGCGAGAGGAGAGAAGCACGTGATGACCTTGCCAAACAACCCTCCGACGGCCAAGACACGGACTTAGCGCCGCACCAGGAAGCGTTCCTGACCCTCGAGATAAGTCACTCCCCAGGAACACTAGCTATCGCAACACCATCCCCGCACCTAATACCATTCTGTCTTAGCAACGTTGCTCTCCTTTGTCACCGAATGATGGCTGCTTGAGCGCCAAGGGGGACCTCCTGACCATCGCGACCCAGGGGCTCTTACCGGGCCTCGGGCCGCTCACCTCCTGGCCTTGACCACGGCATCGCGACCTTGCATACCAGCGACGGCTGAAGCCGCCTTGGGTCTGGGACCTGTCGGCGCAGACCACCAAGCCGTCACGAGGTCTGACAGGAAGAAACTAAGTTGAGACAGAATGACCATTTCACACTGCTTCATAATGAGGATCATATTGACAAAAGGAGCTACAAACACCTTACAAGCCCCCACGGGGTGTGTTCTTGGCTCCTCGCAGGGACAAAAGACGCATATCCTAAGGAGTCCTAACTACAGGAACCGCCGCTGTCAGGACCCCGATCCTAAGTCACACCGATCTAGCATGTAACACATCATATCACTTTGCGGCCTCACGCACGGTATTCCCACGGGTGCCACCTTACCTGGCCCGGAACCGTTTGCGCCTTTTGGCTCACGTATATGATAGTGCTGCTAGCATCCATATGACAAGAACCCGGGCTGACTTGGCTAGTCGTGAACCCAAAGTGGCACTAACTTACAGGGACAGGCATACATGACCCAACAACGAACGTGTCGGTCATCAGCGAATGAATTCGGGATGTAGCAGCTGGGCTAGCAGGACTCCGGTGAACCGGGCTGTAGCGGGCTAACAGGACTCCGGAATTCATCGCATGACATTTCCCTGAGGGGACAGACACAGGAACGAAGAAGGACACATGCCGGCCAGCCTAAGTGTTCCGGAGCAGTAGCAACCTACCATGGCTCAGTGGAAACACTAGGAGACATTTCCCGATAAGAGAGGCTACTAAGGATAAACAACTAGATAGTCAGATCCCACACATACCAAGCATTTCAATAACATACACACAATATGCTCGATATGTGCAAATACCACATGGCATCACAACATGACTCTACGACTCAAGTATTTATTCAATAGGCTCCGAGGAGCGAGATATTACAAACATGGGTCTCATGACCCAACACTCAGAGCATACAAGTCAAAGCACAAGCGGAAGCTTAACATGTCTTTGTATAGACATCTACAAATGAAAAAGGCTGAGAAGCCTGACTATCTACCAGATCCTGCTGAGGGCACAAGATCGTAGCTGAGGTAACAAGCTAAACGTCGAAGTCCATGCGGTACTACTAGCGAGACTGAAGTCTCTCTGCAAAAACATAAATTAAGCAACGTGAGTACAATTGTACCCAACAAGACTTACATCAGATCTAACTACATATGCATCATTATCAACAAGGGGATGGTGGGGTTTAACTGCAGCAAGCCAGCTTTGCCTCGGTGGCTATCCTGAACTACGACTCCAAGTAACTCTTTTGAGGTGGCGCACACGAGTCCACATATTCACCATATCAATACACCACTATGGATCCGCTCCCGTCTCCCTACGAGAACGCCATCCATAGCACTCACGCTTATCTTGCGTATTTTAGAGTATCCACTTTCACTTGTCTATGAACTGTACAGGCAACCCAGAAGTCCTTTACCGCAGACATGGCTATTCGAATAGATCATATTAACCCTGCAGGGGTGTACTTCTTCACACACGCTCTCACCACTTACCGCCGTTTACACGACATGTACTCGGCAACCTTCAAGCGGAAGCCCAGCGAGGGTGTCGGCCACGACCTGACTAACCACACAAGTCTCTCATCCAGGTTTATCGCCTATTCAGGTTCCATCCGCAAGGAGATCTGGCCGGGGTGTCGCTCACGACCCCAAACGATGTGAGGAGGGTTCCCAAGCTCACCATCCGGGTGCCACTTGGTACACCGTGCCACTGTGCCTAGTCTGTCCCAAGCCCGCCTGTACCGGGTGCCACTTGGTAGACTACTAACACTCCCTACAAACACCAGAAACTAGTTGCAACTCCTGGACAGAGATCAAGTTGATTAATAAGTCGAGAGAGCTTGGAGCGCCCGGAGCCCAATGTGTGGTAGTAACTGTTCATGGATCACAAACACAGAACTCAGTTCCTGAGGACGGCTGCAATGAGACAACCCACCATGTACTCCTACATGGCCTCTCACCGCTACCTTTACCAAATCGTGTTCACACACTTAGCTCTCAACAGTAGGACATGTTCACACACCTCCAATTCATCCCCGATGAATCAGACCTGACACAACTCTAAGCAATAGCAGGCATGACAAACAAGCATGAATGAGTAGGCACATCAGGGCTCAAACAACTCCTACTCATGCTAGTGGGTTTCATCTATTTACCGTGGCAATGACAGGTCATGCAGAGGATAAAGGGGTCCAACTACCGCCGCAAGTAACAGTTGAATCGTTGTTGTCCTAATGCAGTAAAAGAGAGCAGAAGCGAGAGAGTGGGATTGTATCGGAATGAACAATGGGGTTTTGCTTGCCTGGCACTTCAGAAGATAATATAGCTCTTCATCGGTGTCAACGAACTCATCGTCGGTACGTCGTCTACTGAGAGGGGACAAACACCGGCAAACAAGGAAGAATACAATCAATGCAATGCACAATATGATGCATGATCATGACATGGCAATATGCTGTGGTTTGAGCTAATGAAACTAGCAGCAAGTTAAATGAAGTTGGTTTGAATCCAAGATTCAAATTCAAACTCCATATGTGGTTATTCAAGTACCATTTATTTGATTTGCCCTAAACAGTGGTCATAAGTTGTTCAAACATGCATGAAAATGGTACAGATGGATAGGTTGGATTTTTCTGATCATTTTTCATATATAATTTATTTCAGTCTGAGTTACGGTTGATTTTATATGAATTTTAGAAGTTTTGGACATTTTCTGAAACTAATAAATCATTTAAGATTTATTTAAATTCCAAAAAGGAATTATTGCGTCAGCATGACCTCATAGTGACGTCAGCAGGCAACGGCTCGGTCCAGGTCAAACCTGACGTGTGGGGTCCACACGTCAGTGACATGGTTAACTAACAGAGTTAATTAAAATTAAACTAAACCTAATCTAGATTAGTTAAGGCCTCGGCCCACATGTCAGTGGCACTTGCTCTAACTAGTGATTAAGTTAAAACTATTAGGGCACTGGGCCCACTAGTCAGTGACTATAGGTTGGTTAGCTGGCAGTGATTAGCACTAATCGCGCGGCCACGTCATCACGCCGGAATGTGGCCGGCGGCGACCATCCAGCGTGGCGGAGGCGCGCCGGAATCGTGCTACGAGTGTCGGCTGGGCATGCGGCTTGGCTCTACGGCGAGCTGGATGTGTGCCGCATCCAGTGGTGCAGGTGGCTGGGTGTGGGGAGGCCAGTAACGACGGCGACGACGACAACCGCGGTGACCGGAGCTTGGGAGGTGACGGAGACGGGGCCACAGCGGACAAATCGAGCAACGACTTGCATTTGCTGAACTCACGGGTGCTCACGAACTCAGAGGATACACGCACGGGACCCGAAGGTCACCAGAGCCGCGCCGGCGATGAGCTCGGGCGGAGGTGAGCTTCGGCTTCAATGGCGGCAGCGGCTACGAGGCGAAAATGACGCGGGGAAGAGAGGGGAATCGACCGGAGGCTTACATGGGTCGCGTAGAGATGGTCAGCAAGCTCGGGGAAGCGACGACGGTGGCGAATCGACGGTGAAGATCCTCAGCGGCCGGTGGTGGAGAAGGTGACGGTGAGACGATGGAGGCCGTCCGGGCTCGCTTCCTTCGGTGGAGAGGTTCAGCGCGAGGAGGCGGAGCTCGGGCACTAACTGTCTGGGCGTGGGGATGCTGGTGGCCGCGGTGGTGTCGGTCGGTGGCGACGAACCCGTTCGCTCAGTGAAAGAGTGAGAGATCTAGGGGAGAGGGTGAGGATGGGGGGGAGAGAGAGAGAGAGAGAGAGGGGCCCGCGGGGGTGTGTGGCGCTCGTAGGAGCCTCCAGCGGCAGCGGCAAGCAGGAGCTGGCCGAGCGCGTGCGCGCGCGCCGCGGCCACACGCCCTCCTGCCCACTGGCAGGAGGTTGAAGACAGTAGGAGAGAGGAAGAGGTGGGCTGGGCCAGCACAGGTGAGGCCCAGGTAAGTGGGCTGCCAGGTGAGTTTTTCTGCTCTGTTTTAATTTTTGTTCTGTTTCTTTTTATCCAGTCATTTTGCCACTGCTTGTGAATTCAAAATGAATTCAAACAATGACAAAACACTCTGAATAATTTTATGGTGCTAGATGGACTTTTCCAACAGCACATAAAACATTTCAAAGTTATTTGAAAATATATCCCATATATTATGAATATAATTCCAAATTCAAATACAAAAATGATTTAAATTCAGTGCCGAAAATATTCCTTACAAATGTTCATTATTTTTGGTTTGGTGCAAAAGCCTTGCCAAAAATATTAAACAGTTAATAAGAACATTTTGAGAAACAATGAATGCAATTTTCCAGGGTTCTTTGCCCTTCTTGAATTAAATCTTGAGGCTTCCAAATTTCCTCAATTCAGGTTTCAAAAATTTAAACATGATGCAAGCAAGATACAAACACTAGGTAGCACTAGAAGCTAGGGATGTGACAACTCGCCCCCACTAAACAAGAATCTCGTCCCGAGATTCAAGCATAGGGTAGAATAAAGGGGAAATGCAACTAACGCAATATTCACGATCTAGGTTGCACTTCATAGGGGCGTTGATTCGATCACCATCTTTGACTCGATGTCTTCCTCTGAGAACTCCAACTAACATGACAAGAATAGGAAAGGAAAACTCTAGAATAATCGATCTTTTGAAGGTCGAACAACTTAGGATCAACTCAGGGAATGAGACATAGCAACATCTCTCAAGCCGAGACACGGAACAAACAACTGGAGGGATGGAGTAAGACAGATGATGAAGGTTCACTAGGAAGGCAACAATTCCACACTTCAGAAGGTGGTGAACGGTTGTTAACGTAGCGAGGAGTTGAGTTGCCATGATGCCATAAAGAGACATCTTAGATGAGGTGACTCATTGAATCGTCCCTTAAATGGCAAAAAGAATTACCTTTGATTCAAAGATCATTGAAACTCTTCATACCAGCTTAAAGCAAATCACAAACGATCATTTGGAGGAGTTCGGTAGAATGACATACTCAGACTAGAATGGATGATGTGGACTACCTTGTTGAAGACAACGTAAGGGATGATTTTGCTTGCGCGTGCTCTCGGGAACTTGAGCATTTCCCTATTCATCAAGGTTTTACCAACATCCGTGTCAAGGATCCTGGCAACACATCTTACTACCATGATGAATAGTGGTGGATGACGCAGATGCAAAGGAAGATAACACCTTCTCAGATTTCACCTTAGCAAGGCCAAGGAAACAAAATCTGGATGATCGAGCGGGAGACATTTAGCACTCCGCTTCTAATGTTCTCCTTGATGTGCTAGCGTAACCAGTTTATAGATATGGTTTGGTATCTAGGACATCAAGTTAAAGGTCGGACTTCAGGAGCACAAGAATCCATAAGGAGTAACTGCTGGAGTAAATCCTACGAAATCCTTATGGGGAGGTGGCCAACTTCCTCAATCAAGATACTACAATAATAGGTCTTCCGGTTGGGTGTGTTGGCCACGACAACCACTTTACCGGTTACACAGAGACCAATATTATGGTTCTTGGAACAGTTCCAACCATCATATCTGCCTGAGATTCAGATCTGGTTGGTGTCAGGATATTCCAAACAACATGTCTAGAAAAGAAAGGTTGCAACACAAGTCGACGAGATGACGTTGCGAGATTCTCGGGGGATGAACTACGATAGCAAGCTCCAAAACATGAGCTGGTTCTACTACATGCATGTGAACATGATGTCCAAGACAAACATGACCACATAGTAGTCTTATGATAAAACACTACCGAGTTCTGGTTGGGAAACCATCATTGCGGATAACGAAGTCCTTGCTTAAGTCATATGATTAGCTCTTATGAAGGAACTTCTTCTCCTTGAACAAGTCAATCAGCGGCTTGGTGTGCTAGGAACACATATAGAATGGAGGTAGCTAATCTCACAATCCAATGTATACTTCACACATGCATGACTGACTTGGGATGATTCCAAAGGAAGCAAAAACTATCTTTCTCGGATCCACAGCGGCAACTTACACCAAGTGCACGTGAATTAGAGAAAGTCACTTCTTTCATCCGAACATAAGCTTCATGCACGGGACATGAAGATAATGCTTATGGAAGTTTCCAATACTAGCTTAATGTCCAACAAAATCATGAAGAGGATAAGGATGTTGTCGATGGGCTCAACAACAATTCATCCAGATTCCCATGGAGATGGAATTCCATAACTATGTGAACAAGGTGATAGTATTGGTCAGACCCAAAAGACATAATGGTGTATGCTCGAGGAATCAACCACGAGTAAGACAACATTACGAACATCGTTGGTTCTGATTTGATTTGAGGATAGCCCACACTCAAATCAAAGGTTTGGGTAAGATAATAGATCCAACAATTGATCACGAGGATCAACCAATAAAGATATCATCTTTCTTCAACACACACACACACAAGATAACCCGTAAAATGATCTAAGTCGGACAAGCTTTTATCTTCCAACTCTCCAAGTTGTTGTTTGGCTTAACCAACTAGCTCAGGGGTATCCAACACATATTCTTGGAGAATGGATGGTGGAGGAAAACCAACATGATCACGAACTCAACATAGCGGTCGGGTGATAACCTGGTAATACTTCCGAGAAGATATTCGGAACATCACGAACCACCGATATGTTACTAAGCTCGAGAACAATCTTGCTTTTCAGAGCAAGACGATATGATCAAATAAGCAAGGATTGACGCAATCCTAACTCATTGATCAAAGAGTGCACCGGAAATAAGGACTAGGTAGCACAATCAGTCTTAGAATGATGATTCAAGAACCAACACACTACGAATGAAATTATTGTCCATTAACTACCAAGCAACACAGTTGCTAGGAGTATTGAGTTCACACATCATGATTCACTTGTCGGTACTCCGGTTGCAACAACACGGGAACCGAGAAATGAATAATGATGGAGAGAGTATCACTGCACCAAGAATTCATAAGATGATGTGCAATTCCTATGACTTTCTTGACATAAAGAGGGTAATACTCCAGGGTAGAACAGAACAAAAGCTGGATTGGCATTTTGAT
Organism: Triticum dicoccoides; assembly: GCF_002162155.2. Taxonomy (NCBI): domain Eukaryota; kingdom Viridiplantae; phylum Streptophyta; class Magnoliopsida; order Poales; family Poaceae; genus Triticum; species Triticum dicoccoides. The sequence continues at coordinate 599,962,345 of NC_041383.1, forward strand.
CTGCGGAATACAATTGCTTTGACCCAATCCTAGATATGGATGAGGTTCTGGAGTTTGTTTCTCCTAGTCATTCCTGAATAGAATGGCTTGACGGACCACAAGAATAACGGGCATCGATGAACACGAATGCACGACATAAACTTGACTATCAACTGATAACCAAGGATCGAAATACAACTACCAAGGGACAACTCAAAGGAACATATATATTTCTGAGTTGTGGATGCATAGGTTAGTATGTCGAACAAATTCAACATATTTCTTCCGGATAACCCATGCTGAAGAGGAAGGACTAGCAGATTCACAACTATGAATGGAGGACTCATCAAGAGCACTCTGGTTGTGATCTTTTGGTTCCGCGAGGAACTTCTGCCAAAATGGTTCATAGTATTTGGAAGAAGGAAATACCACGGACCTCGAGGACTAATGCAAAGGTTACTAATAACCTAAAGGAACGAGCAAACACTATCAACATGAAGTAAGTACGGTGACTCTCGGGTTCAAAACCCAGGAATAGAATACCTACTACTAAGTGGCATCACGGGATGCTTTTGAGAATAAAGGCCAGAATCATCACACTGGGATCACAAAATATGGCTAAGTTACTAGGTGATCCTCTAAGACACCTAGGGTCATAATAATAATTCCAACATATATGTCGAGGCAATAGAATACCTCAACTCAGCAATTAGTGTGATTAACCTGGCCCAAAGGAACATAAAAACTAGAGGGAAAGGATTTGCAAGTGCATCAGATTGTTTAGAAACCTGGGATGACTCGGACATCATAACGGCTGTAAATGCTCAAAAGAATTTAGACATGCTACAAAAATGGTGGCATAACCACTCGATCATCATAATATCAAGGTTCTGAGATCAACTATGAACATACAGAAGATAGTAGGAGCTGAACTCAAGTTTAGATCCATCACTCCTATAGGTCTACGGATTAGTAACACGTAATCCTGATAGAAAGATGAGAAGCCTAGTTCTTAACCCCCGTAGACGAGAAGAGGTTGACTCAGATCAGAAGGGCATAAGGGATAAGGAGTAAAAAGAGCCTTACGTTCCCACCCACAATCAATTCCCTTATATAACTAAAGAATTTCTAGACTCAAGTTCGACCAGTTTGGCTTGGTAATCCTACAGGCAGTCAAGCTCTGATACCAAAGCTGTCAGGACCCCGATCCTAAGTCACACTGATCTAGCATGTAACACATCATATCACTTTGCGGCCTCACGCACGGTATTCCCACGGGTGCCACCTTACCTGGCCCGGAACCGTTTGCGCCTTTTGGCTCACGTATATGATAGTGCCGCTAGCATCCATATGACAAGAACCCAGGACTGACATGGCTAGTCGTGAACCCAAAGTGGCACTAACTTACAGGGACAGGCATAGATGACCCAACAACGAACGTGTCGGTCATCAGCGAGTGAATCCGGGATGTAGCAACTGGGCTAGCAGGACTCCGGTGAACCGGGCTGTAGCGGGCTAACAGGACTCCGGAATTCATCGCGTGACATTTCCCCGAGGGGACAGACACAGGAACGAAGAAGGACACATGCCGGCCAGCCTAAGTGTTCCGGAGCAGTAGCAAGCTACCATGGCTCAGTGGAAACACTAGGAGACATTTCCCGGTAAGAGAGGCTACTAAGGATAAACAACTAGATAGTCAGATCCCACACATACCAAGCATTTCAATAACATACACACAATATGCTCGATATGTGCAAATACCACATGGCATCACAACATGACTCTACAACTCAAGTATTTATTCAATAGGCTCCGAGGAGCGAGATATTACAAACATGGGTCTCATGACCCAACACTCAGAGCATACAAGTCAAAGCACAAGCGGAAGCTTAACATGTCTGAGTACAGACATCTACAAATGAAAAAGGCTGAGAAGCCTGACTATCTACCAGATCCCGCCGAGGGCACAAGATCGTAGCAGAGGTAACAAGCTAAACATCGAAGTCCACGTGGTACTACTAGCGAGACTGAAGTCTCTCTGCAAAAACATAAATTAATCAACGTGAGTACAAATGTACCCAGCAAGACTTACATCAGATCTAACTACATATGCATCATTATCAACAAGGGGATGGTGGGGTTTAACTGCAGCAAGCCAGCTTTGACTCGGTGGCTATCCTGAACTACGACTGCAAGTAACTCTTTTGAGGTGGCGCACACGAGTCCACATATTCACCATATCAATACACCACTATGGATCCGCTCCCGTCTCCCTACGAGAACGCCATCCATAGCACTCACGCTTATCTTGCGTATTTTAGAGTATCCACTTTCACTTGTCTATGAACTGTACAGGCAACCCAGAAGTCCTTTACCGCGGACACGGCTATTCGAATAGATCATATTAACCCTGCAGGGGTGTACTTCTTCACACACGCTCTCACCACTTACCGCCGTTTACACGACATGTACTCGGCAACCTTCAAGCGGAAGCCCAGCGAGGTTGTCGGCCACGACTTGACTAACCACACAAGTCTCTCATCCAGGTTTATCGCCTATTCAGGTTCCATACGCAAGGAGATCCGGCCGGGGTGTCGCTCACGGCCCCAAACGATGTGAGCAGGGTTCCCAAGCCCACCATCCAGGTGCCACTTGGTTAAGTTAAAATTAAACTAAACCTAATCTAGATAAGTTAAGGCCTCAGCCCACATGTCAGTGGCACTTGCTCTAACTAGTGATTAAGTTAAAACTATTAGGGCGCTGGGCCCACTAGTCAGTGACTATAGGTTGGTTAGCTGGCAGTGATTAGTACTAATCGCGTGGCCACGTCATCACGCTGGAATGTGGCCGGCGGCGACCATCCAGCGCGGCGGAGGCGCGCCGGAATCGTGCTACGGGTGTCGGCTGGGCATGCGGCTTGGCTCTACGGCGAGCTAGATGTGTGCCGCATCCAGTGGTGCAGGTGGCTGGGTGCGGGGAGGCCAGTAACGACGGCGACGACGACAACCGCGGTGACCGGAGCTTGGGAGGTGACGGAGACGGGGCCACAACAGTCAAATCGAGCAACGACTTGCACTTGCTGAACCCACGGGTGCTCACGAACTCAGAGGATACACGCACGGGACCCGAAGGTCACTGGAGCCGCGCCGGCGATGAGCTCGGGCGGAGGTGAGCTTCGGCCTCAATGGCGGCGGCGGCTATGAGGCAAAAATGACGCGGGGAAGAGAGGGAAATCGACCGGAGGCTTACATGGGTCGCGCAGAGATGGTCAGCAAGCTCGGGGAAGCGACGACGGTGGCGAATCGACGGTGAAGATCCTTGGTGGCCGGTGGTGGAGAAGGCGACGGTGAGACGATGGAGGCCGTCCGGGCTCGCTTCCTTTGGTGGAGAGGTTCAGCGCGAGGAGGCGGAGCTCGGGCACTAACTGTCTGGGCGTGGGGATGCTGGTGGCCTCGGTGGTGTCGGTCGGCGGCGACGAACCCGTTCGGTCAGTGAAAGAGTGAGAGATCCAGGGGAGAGGGTGAGGACGGGGGAAAGAGATAGAGGGGCCTGCGGGGGTGCGTGGCGCTCGTAGGAGCCTCCAGCGGCAGCGGCAAGCCGGAGCTGGCCGAGCGCGTGCGCGCGCGCCGCGGCCACACGCCCTCCTGCCCACTGGCAGGAGGTTGAAGACAGTAGGAGAGAGGAAGAGGTGGGCTGGGCCAGCACAGGTGAGGCCCAGGTAAGTGGGCTGCCAGGTGAGTTTTTCTGCTCTGTTTTAGTTTTTGTTCTGTTTCTTTTTATCCAGTTATTTTGCCACTGCTTGTGAATTCAAAATGAATTCAAACAATGACAAAACACTCTGAATAATTTTATGGTGCTAGATGGACTTTTCCAACAGCACATAAAACATTTCAAAGTTATTTGAAAATATATCCCATATATTATGAATATAATTCCAAATTCAAATACAAAAATGATTTAAATTCAGTGCCGAAAATATTCCTTACAAATGTTCATTATTTTTGGTTTGGTGCAAAAGCCTTGCCAAAAATATTAAACAGTTAATAAGAACATTTTGAGAAACAATGAATGCAATTTTCCAGGGTTCTTTGCCCTTCTTGAATTAAATCTTGAGGCTTCCAAATTTCCTCAATTCAGGTTTCAAAAATTTAAACATGATGCAAGCAAGATACAAACACTAGGCAGCACTAGAAGCTAGGGATGTGACAGCCACGGCGGACGCCATCATCAACAGTGGGCCGTCAGGCACCAGCGCCAACCTCATCCAGATCAGAGACAGCGGCGGCCTAACGAGCCCCTCCTGCTCCGAGAGCGGCGCAGGCTCGGGGGCTCGTAGCTGTCGTCGCTCGTCTCCGGAGTCGCGAAGGGCTCGGCGGAGTCGCTGGATCCTCCGGCACCCCCGCCGCTTGAGCAGCTACTGGAAGAGCGCGCGGAGAACTCAGAGAAGGGAGGAACCAGACCGGTGACAATGGCGCTCACGAAGAGCGGATAGAAGGTGCTTCCTTGGCCCTCAGGGAGGGCAGAGCCGGCCTTGAACACCTTCGCCCCGTCGATGCCCTGCGCCGCTGCCAACTGGCACACCCGGGCAAGGCTCGCCTCCGACATGTTCGGCAAGTCCAGGGCGGACGAGTACCAAGCTCCGGCCGGGGCCTGGCGAGGCGCCATGTCTGGCTAGGGCGCGCGGGTGGAGTAGATCTGGAGATTTCGAAGGAAGGAAGGAGAGGCGCAAGAAAGGGGATCTGAGCAGCAACTGGAGAGAGCAAATGAGGCAGAGGGCAGATGCCGCTCCTTATCAACTCGCGTGGTTGCGGAGACGCCCATGTCCAATCAACCGCCACGCGGCGCCCAAGGCCGCGGGCTATTAGGGCCTGTGATGCTTCGCACTTGCCCTTTCGCCTCTCTGCTCGGCCAAGTCCGGGCGCGCCTTGGGCCCGGGGGCTACTGTCGGCGTTCTGGGAACGGGGGTCCCCAGACTTGCCTGCCTGCGGCCTGCGGCGTGGCTCAAAGGCGGTCCAACACGGCCCATCTTCATCAGCACAAGCTCAAGACCCTCGCGACGGGCCAAGCCTCGCGGGGTGGACGACAAAGAGCTTCCTCAGGCACGGCCTCGTCAGGCTGGCTCACGAGGAGGCGGAGAGTTCAAGGCGGGGTACCTCGCGAGGTGCCCATGACGCAAGCCATGATGACCAAGGGCGCCAGCCCGCGCAGTGTCCTTCTTTCCTCTTTGGTGCAAGGGGAGCAAGCGCAGGCGAGAGCATCAAGCAAAGGCATCCATTTCGGTGCAACAAGACCAAGACCAGTCCAACGGCAGGATGGAGGTCATCGTGGAGCCCAAGTCGGCGTCACCACCAGAGCCTTTGACAGGCGAGGACCAACTTTAGTCAGGATAAGTGTACTAGATGTTCCCGTTCAAATTGGCCAATTGTTGGCACCCTTCCCGCTCATTATTTGGGAAGAGGCCCATGGCCTTCGCCTATAAATAGGACTAGCCACCCACAGGGTAGGGGGATCCGGCCGACAAAAGAGAGAGATCTGGATAGGAAGCTGAAGATAAGATAGGCATCTAGAATCAACCCCTCCAAAGGGACACCACCACCACAAGAACAAACCCTCGCGAGGCTGTTCTTCCTTGTATTGTTCATCATCAACCCAAGAGGCAATCCACCACACCACACACTGGAGTAGGGTATTACACCACAATGGTGGCCTGAACCAGTATAAACCCTGTGTCTCTTGTGTTGTTCTTCTCGTAGTTTAGATCCTAGCGATTCGGCGAGGAACAGGTAGGTAGAAGGCGAAACCTCCGCATGCACCCCAGTGTTCGAACCTCAAGGGTCTTCCGGAACCCCAGATCCGACATTTGGCGCGCCAGGTAGGACTCTTGAGGTTCCACATGACCCTTCACAGCCTCAGTAGCGGCAGCGGCATGCTCGCCACTCACCGGCTCCAGCAGGCTGTCGAGGTCGACGTTGGGGTCCCGAAAATAGATGTGGGTGAACACCCGCGTCAGCCCCACAGAAGACAAGACGCGTGCCTCGGCCTTAGCCATAGGGCCGAGGCCAAGGGCTACATCGTGAAGGGCATGAACCAGGAAAGGAAGCAGCTTGGCGGGGCCGTCCTCCTCGCCGGCTAGCGGGCTCTCCAGGCCGCTCTCATAAAGCGTCTTCAGTGAAGCTCGGGCCTTCTCCTCCATCTCCGCAAAGGCCACACGATCCTCGGCAAGAACCCATGCCTTGCCGTCCAACTCAACCTTCCTCGCCTCCAGCTCTTGCTCTAGCGCGCCTAGGCAGTCACGGCGCTTCTTGAGCTTGGCGTCCCAGTCCTTGACGGCCGCCTCGTGAGCCTTCATGCCGTCCTCCTGCTCTAGGCGAAGGCGAGTGTCCTCGGCGAGCTGGTCCTGCAGGCCCTTCAGCTCGCCCTCAGCACCTCGCAACGACCTCGAGCATTAGCCGCCTCCCCCAAGGCGGCGTCGCGGGCAACCTTCGCCCCAAGGACGGCCTGCTTCTCCTCGTCGCATGCCGTCGAGGCCTGGACCAGCGCCGCCTGAATCGAAGCATCGGAGCAAATCCAGCCAGAGGCCAGCTCCAAGCGCCCGGCCACCAAATGAGGGTCGGTGCTCAGAAGATCCCGCCGCAGACAGTCCAGTTCGGCAGCAGCACGATCCAAGATAGTAGGAGGAGACGGGGAAGCATCAGTCGGCGGAGTAGGAGGGGAAGGCGGCAGCGTGACCACGTTGTCCTGAGGCGGAGCCTGTTGCGCCCCAGCGGCTGTGGCGACGGCGTCAAGCGGGGGCGCCTCAGTGGTCGCCAGGGCCATAGGAGCCGAGCTCGCCCCAGCCGGCTTGGCAGGGCCTCGCAGGGACGCCTGGGCAGGAGAGGCCCGCGCATCATGTTCACCTTCTTTCACGAGCAGAGGCGCTGCCGCGGATGGAGTCTCAGGAGCACCCTTCGGCTTCTTTGCCGTGGACGCCAGCCTAGCCTGGAGATACGGGCGTCAAGCCTCAGCGACGAAACAAGAAACAAGACAGGGATCAAGCACTTACAAGTCGTCGCCCGCAGACTCGAGCAGCCTCCGGCCGTACTTGAAGCCTGAGAGCCGGTCGCAAGGATCAGCCTCAAGGAGCGCGGGTGCAGCTGGGGCGCCTGCGGATCGCCTCGGGGGTGGGGCGGACCCGCGGGGGATCAGCCCAGTCCGGTCCTTCTTCGGAACCGGGGGCAGGCTCCCGCCACCCTGCTCGCCATCACCCTCGTCGTCGTCACTCAGAGAGAGGTGGAGAGTGCGGGACTTGCGCCGAGGAGGTGGAGCCCTTGACTCTGCCTCGGAGTCGGCCCCCTTTTCCCGCTCCCCTTCCTCCCTCTCTTTGCTGTAGTCGCCGGAGGATACGTCCACCAGGTCCTCGGGAGCCTCCGCGGGCACATGCCCGTCCTCATTGAGGACGGACATGGACCCCACAACCTACTCCCAGTCCTCATGAAGGAACAGGGGCGTCGGAGCACCCTCCAACCTTGCCACGTCTCCCCCGACCAAAGACTGGAGGACCGCGGCCAGGTCCTCATCGGCCTCCCCTACCTGGCGCGCCAAATGTCGGATTTAGGGTTCCGGCAGACCCTTGTGGTTCGAACACTGGGGTGCGCGCGGAGGTTTCGCCTTCTACCTACCTGTTCCTCGCCGAATCGCTAGGATCTAAACTACGAGAAGAACAACACAAGAGACACAGGGTTTATACTGGTTCAGGCCACCATTGTGGTGTAATACCCTACTCCAGTGTGTGGTGTGGTGGATTGCCTCTTGGGCTGATGATGAACAATACAAGGAAGAACAGCCTCGCGAGGGTTTGTTCTTGTGGTGGTGTTGTCCCTTTGGAGGGGTTGATTCTAGATGCCTATTTTATCTTCAGCTTCCTATCCAGATCACTCTCTTTTGCCGGCCGGGTCCCCCTACCCTATGGGTGGCTAGTCCTATTTATAGGCGAATTCCCTGGGCCTCTTCCCAAATATTGAGCGGGAAGGGCGCCAACAATTGGCAAATTTGAAGGGGAACATCTAGTACACTTATCCTGACTAAAGTTGGTCCTCGCCAGTCAAAGGCTCTGGTGGTGACGCCGACTTGGGCTCCACGGTGACCTCCATCCTGCCGTTGGACTGGTCTTGGTCTTGTTGCACTGAAATGGATGCCTTTGCTTGATGCTCTCGCCTGCGCTTGCTCCCCTTGCACCAAAGAGGAAAGAAGGACACTGCGCGGGCTGGCGCCCTTGGTCGTCATGGCTTGCATCATGGGCACCTCCCGAGGTACCCCGCCTTGAACTCTCCGCCTCCTCTTGAGCCAGCCTGATGAGGCCGTGCCTGAGGAAGCTCCTTGTCGCCCGCCCCGCGAGGCTTGGCCCCTCGCGAGGGTCTTGAGCTTGTGCTGATGAAGATGGGCCGTGCTGGGCCCCCTTTGAGCCACGCCACAGGCCACAGGCAGGCAAGTCTGGAGACCCCCGTTCCCAGAACGCCGACAGTAGCCCCCGGGCCCAAGCCGTGCCCAGACTTGGCCGAGCAGAGATGCGAAAGGGAAAGTGCGAAGCGTCGCGGGCCCTAACAGCCTACGGCCTTGGGCGCCGCATGGCGGTTGATTGGACGTGGGCTTCTCCGCAACTGCGCGAGTTGATATGGAGCGGCATCTGCCCTCTGCCTCCTTTGCTCTCTCCAGTTGCTGCTCAGATCCCCTTTCTTGCACCTCTCCTTCCTTCCTTTGCCTTCGAGATTCCGCCGAGGGGGCCTTTCAGGCTTTGGCTCCAGCATGCCGATTGCCAGACTCCAGCGACCGATGCAGATGTCGAGGTCATCGCCCCAGGTAAGGTCTTCATGATCCGGGGCTGGGGTGAGATCGCCCGGGTTTGCAGGGCGAGGGGCGCCTCGTGATCCACCTGGAGTTCGATGGCGCTTCCGTGATGCTCTTCAAGGTCTTCGACGAAGAAGGGCGCCGGCTGGAGTGTTGTCCCAGAGGCAGCGGCAGGAGCTCTGGAGCGGCGGGGACCAGGCCTGCCGCCGCGCGCTCTTCCAGCAGCTCCTCAAGCGACTGGGGTGCCGGAGGATCCAGCGACTCCGCCGAGCCCTTCGCGATTCCGGAGATGAGCGACGACAGCTACGAGCCCCCGAGCCTGTGCCGCTCTCGGAGCAGGACGGGCTCGTTTGGCCGCCGCCGTCTCTGATCTGGATGAGGTTGGCGCTGGTGCCTGACGGCCCACTGTTGATGATGGCGTCCGCCGTGGCGGTTCCTGTAGTTAGGACTCCTTAGGATATGCGTATTTTGTCGCTGCGAGGAGCCAAGAACACACCCCGTGGGGGCTTGTAAGGTGTCTGTAGCTCCTCTTTGTCAATATGATCCTCATTATGAAGCAGTGCGAAATGGTCATTCCGTCTCAGCTTAGTTTCTTCCTGTCAGACCTCGTGAGGGCTTGGTGCTCTGCGCCGAAGGTCCCAGTCCCAAGGCGGCTTCAGCCGTTGCTGGTATGCCAGGTCATGATGCCGTGGTCAAGGCCAGGAGGTGAGCGGCCCGAGGCCCGGTAAGAGCCCCTGAGTCACGATGCTCAGGAGGTCCCCCTTGGCGCTCAAGCAGCCATCATTCGGTGAGAAAGGAGAGCGATGTTGCTAAGACGGAATGGTATTATGTGCGGGGACGGTGTTGCGATAGCTAGTGTTCCTGGGAAGTGACTTATCTCGAGGGTTAGGAACGCTTCCTGGTGCGGCGCTAAGTCCGTGTCTTGGCCGTCTGAGGGTTGTTTGGCGAGGTCATCACGTGCTTCTCTCCTCTCGCCTTTGCTCCCCTTTTGTCTCTACGTCCTCGGGTCCCGGCCCTCGAGCGAGTCTCAGCCGTCGTTGGTATGCCAGGTCGCGATGCCGTGGACATGGCCAGAGGGTGAGGGCTGGAGAACCAGTAGGAGCCCTAAGTCGCGATGCTCAGGTACCCCCCCCTTTAACGTGCAAGCGATTTGCGTGGACGAGGGCGAAGAAGACACTGTGAGGGCCTCGCATGACGATGCTCCTGGGGGAACCCTACAGGCTCATCACAGGAGAAACGAGAGTTCGTCGCGACAAACGACGGTTAGCCGTTAGTTGCCTTGGAGAGGCTGCGAGGCACGAAAGGCCTAGCGAGGTGTGCTGGTTCACCCGTGATCCGGCTCGGGACTCACGGGGCCACACCCCAAGGCGGGTTGCGCCCGGCGCTGGGCCTTATCTTGGAGTGTGTTGCTGCAAATTTGGCTAGATGCCGATGCTCTACGTCCTCGGGTCCCGGCTCTCGGGCTAGTCTCAGCCGTCGCTGGTATGCCGGGGCGGGATGCCGTGTGCAGACCAGAGGGTGAGGGCTGGAGAGCCGGTAGGATCCCTGAGTCGCGATGCTCAAGCACCCCCCCTTTAGCGCGCAAGCCGAGTTAGATGTCGAAATTCTACGTTCTTGGGTCCCGACTCTCCGGCTGGTCTCAGCCGTCGCTGGTGTGCCGGGGCGCGATGCCGTGGGTAGACTAGAGGGTGAGGGCCGGAGAGCCGGTAGGAGCCCTG
>NC_041383.1:599973176-599984352 GCF_002162155.2 Triticum dicoccoides
GAGTCGCGATGCTCAGGCACCCCCCTTTAACGCGCAAGCTGGGTTAGATGTCGAAACTCTACGTCCTCGGGTCCCGGCTCTCGGGCTGGTCTTAGCCGTCGCTGGTATGCCGGGGCGCGATGCCGTGGGTAGAACAGAGGGTGAGGGCCGGAGAGCCGGTAGGGGCCCTGAGTCGCGATGCTCAGGCACCCCCCTTTAACGCGCAAGCTTGCGACATCCAGGAAGAAAAAAGGTACCATGAACCGGCACCAAATAACAAGCATGACGGGTCGAAAACACGGCCCTAAGATAAATGCAAGAGGGGTACATGCCACTGGGTTTGACCCGAGCGGCTTGGGGATAATGCAGCCCTAGGGGCGCCCCAGCAGAGTGAGCTAAGAACATGAAATAAAAGAGATACATGCCACGGGGACGGACCCACGCGGCCTGGGAATAATGCAGCCCTGAGGGCGCTCCCAGCTGTAAATGAAACTAGAAAGATGTCACCTGATGACGCTAAAGACGAAGGGGTGTTGATGCAGCAGACTCGGTGGGCTGCGGGAGCAGATCCTCACGAGCCCCCAGGCCCTGGGGCCTCGGGAGGCTCCGGAGGCGCTGGTGGCTCCTCGCGGACCGTCTCCATCTCCACCAGGGCTGTGGAACACCTGACCTCTTGCGACGGTCGGAGAGCAACAGGGCAACGAAATACGAATTCTGGAGCACCCCTACATGGCACGCCAGATGTCGGATTTAGGGTTCCGGCAGACCCTTGAGGTTCGAACACTGGGGTGTGAGCGGAGGTTTCGCCTTCTACCTACCTGTTCCTCGCCAAATCGCTAGGATCTAAACTACGAGAAGAACAACACAAGAGACACAGGGTTTATACTGGTTAAGGCCACCATTGTGGTGTAATACCCTACTCTAGTGTGTGGTGTGGTGGATTGCCTCTTGGGCTGATGATGAACAATACAAGGAAGAACAGCCTCGCGAGGGTTTGTTCTTGTGGTGGTGTTGTCCCTTTGGAGGGGTTCATTCTAGATGCCTATCTTATCTTCAGCTTCTTATCCAGATCTCTCTCTTTTGCCGGCCGGCTCGATCTCTCTACGCTGTGGGTGGCTAGTCCTATTTATAGGCGAAGGCCCTGGGCCTCTTCCCAAATATTGAGCGGGAAGGGCGCCAACTATTGGCAAATTTGAAGGGGAACATCTAGTACACTTATCCTGACTAAAGTTGGTCCTCGCCTGTCAAAGGCTCTGGTGGTGACGCCGACTTGGGCTCCACGGTGACCTCCATCCTGCCGTTGGACTGGTCTTGGTCTTGTTGCACCGAAATGGATGCCTTTGCTTGATGCTCTTGCCTGCGCTTGCTCCCCTTGCACCAGAGAGGAAAGAAGGACACTGCGCGGGCTGGCGTCATGGCTTGCGTCATGGGCACCTCGCGAGGTACCCCGCCTTGAACTCTCCGCGTCCTCGTGAGCCAGCCTGACGAGGCAGTGCCTGAGGAAGCTCCTTGTCGTCCGCCCCGCGATGCTTGGCCCCTCGCGAGGGTCTTGAGCTTGTGCTGATGAAGATGGGCCGTGCTGGGCCCCCTTTGAGCCACGCCACAGGCCGCAGGCAGGCAAGTCTGGGGACCCCCGTTCCCAGAACGCCGACAGTAGCCCCCGGGCCCAAGGCGCGCTCGGACTTGGCGGAGCAGAGAGGCGAAAGGTCAAGTGCGAAGCGTCGCGGGCCCTAACAGCCTGCGACCTTGGGCGCCGCGTGGTGGTTGATTGGACGCGGCTGGCACTGTTCCCCCATGCCTCCTCATATGGTGCCAGGCTAGGCGGACTTGCAGCTGTACACAGCCACTCCCCTTTTCGTTGCTTGTGCGCCCTCTGTCCTTCCTCCTTTCAAACTCCAGCTTCCGCTTCGAAGCCAATATCGAAACTTCCCCCCCCCCTTTCCGTTGCCATGGCTCCGACGAAGAAGGAGAGAGGGAAGGGACCCATGCCTTCGCCTTGCTCGTCGCTGTCGGCGGCCCCCGCCGTGGACCGGTCGATCATAGTCAATCGGGAGGGCTTGGACAAGGTTAGTTCTGCCCTAGACACCATCTTCAACGAATGCGGGAGGACGACGGCCTGGCCCGCGTCTCGGTTCTCTATCGATAGGATAATCACCGAGGTCCCTTATTTCGGCGACGCCCTGTGGGCGGGGCTAATTCCCCCCTTTTCGGATTTCTTCAATGCCGTGCTCTCCCATTATCAGATCCACTTGATGCATCAGGGTCCTGACTCCATTACTCTTCTGGCGGTCTTCGCCTTCGTTTCCGAGGATATGGTTGTCATCATCCCATCGGTCGCCCTGTTGCGCCACTTCTTCGCTCTGCACCTCGTCGACCCTGCCCAGTGCTCGGGATGCGCAAGCTTCATCGCTGCACCCGAGATGGCGGCCTCAGGGATTGACTTCGGTCTTCCTCCGCCCGCGCCTGGGTTCCGCGAGCGGTGGCTGTATGTGGACGTGGGGGTGCCCAGCCTCCTGCTGTTGAAGCCGACCTCGCGTGCTGTCCCCAATTCGGGCTGGGGCCAGGAGACGCTCACAAGCCCCTAGCTCTTCTTCGTCTGGCGTCGCTTCAAGTGCTTGAGATCTCTTGATGTGATGGCGCCCAAGGTGGTGAGGGAGTTCCTGCTACGCCAGGTCGCCCCCCTCCAGCGCCACTCTCGCCGAATGTGGGCCTTCAACGGGCGCGGGGATCGCATGAGGCTCCAGGAAGAGGACCTAACGCCTGAAGCATTGAGGAAGGTAGTCTTGGTTCTGACTGGGGACCCCGGCCCAACCCTGGCAGCATCCAGCAAGGGGGGCCTTGTTGTACCTCTGTTCGGGCAGGAGAGACTTCGTGAATCAGATTCCCATTTTCAACGAATGGGGACCGCGCCCCGTCGGCCTCCAGGGGCCTCGCGAGAATTCAGTGACAGTGGCCGCCCTTTCACTTGGTCGAGGCGGTTCCTCCTCGAGTGGCGGAGCAGGGAGGCATGAACCTCCGGAGGCCGAGGGTGCCCCCGCCGAGGCGACAACACTGGGCAGTGCTCAGGAGGGAGCAGCCCCTGAGGCCCACGCTGCCGGGGCTGAGGGCGGCGAGCAGCCGCCTGCCGTGTATGGGGCCGAGGCCTCCGAGGCCCCGGCTGCTTTCCTTGATGGGGCTACCGGCGGCGTGCATCAGGCAGACACCCCTAACGCGGGCCGCCCTGATGCTTCCTCTTTGTCGCAGGCTGACCCCTGCGCTCAACTCTTGGGCCGCTTCTGCGTGGACTTTGAGGCCCTCCCGAAGAGAAGGGAGGCCCTGGGCGACGATTACCCTTGTCGCCTGCTGAAGCGTAGAAAGTACTTCACCGTCGATGTGTAAGTCTTCTCCCTTCCCAGCTCCAGATTCTTTTGCTGCCCTTCCTGATCCTTGCCTCACAGGGCCCTTCCTCCCGAGCTCGCGGAGATGACTGAGGAGCCATCCCCCTGCTCTCGCCTTCCCCACCGTCTCCGGTCGCTCCGAGCAGTAGAGCCCTTGTGGTGAGGCCGGTCGAAGAGACGAATCACTCCAAGGTGCAATGCGGCCCCGCACGCCTCGCGACCTTCCTTCGCGAGCCTTCTCGGGGCATAGCCAGCCTGCCGTGGGCTTCTCGTCTGGTCGCGGATCGCGATTGGCTGGGGTACTCCCAGCGCTCTTCACTTGGGGATGGACTGGCCCCAGGCCGGGCTTCTAGCGAGGCACGGCCGGTCGCTTCAAGGGTGCCAGCCCCCAGCCCCCTGCCCGGAGGGGGAGCGCTGATCAGTGCCCCCCGGCGCTTGCTTGGGGCGGATGACAGCGTGGAAGACGTACTTGAGCGCGCTCGGGAGCGTCGCGCTCTTCGCCAAGGGTTCCTTCGAAGGGTGGCTGACGCGGTGAGCCTTCTTGGTGAAGAGCTTGCTGATGAAGACGCGCGCCTTGAGGCTGAGGGCCTGTGTTTGGTTGCGGAAATGCGCGAGCTGGAGGCGGCAGTCGCCCTCGCGCGCCGCCAACGTGATCTTGGCGACGAGGAGGCCAAGGCGTCGCTGGCGGCCTCTCGGGTGGCCCATTCCTAGGGCGTCGAGGAGGCCCGGGAAGCTAACCAGCGGCAAGAGGCGACGGAAGAGCGGGCGCGGGAACTCCTGGCCCGGTGCCGCTCACTGGAGGAGCAGGTGGAGCTACGCGAGGCGGCCCTCGCGTCGATGAAGGTGACCTCCGGTGACCCAACGGAGCTCCAGAAGCGTGAGGAAGCACTGACGTTGGAGGCTGCCGAACGCGCACGTGAGTACGAGCGCCTGGAGACAAGGGACCGCTTGGTGACACGAGAGGAGAATGATGTTGCTGCGCGGGAAACCCGTGTCTTGGAGGAGGTCGGACGTCGGGTGGCAACGGCGCGCTCGAACCTTGAGCGCGAGTTCGAGGAGAGGCTGGCATTGATCCGGACCGTGGCTGAAGGTAGGACCACCGCCCTGAGAAACCAAGCTGGAGGAAGCGACGCGTCGGGGCGATGCCCTGCGGGCCGCACTTGAAGTGGTGCAGGGGGAGTCGACTACTTCTCGCGTCGAGGTGCTTCTTCTTCGCCAACGGCTGCACGAGGCTGAGGCCGTTGCGCGCCAGAATGAGGACGAGATACGCCAGCGACGGCTCCTGGAACATGAGCACGCCCCCATGCTCGCCACGCTTCGGGAGAGAGCCAACGCGGCCTTGGGCAACATCTGCGAGGCGGCCGTAAGCGCGCCACATGCAACCAACTACGTCGGCAAGCTTCAGTTCTTCACCAACATCGTGACGCAGCTGGAGGTGCGGTCGGTCAGGGCCAACAGGTTGGTGGAGGAAAGGAGCCGCGCCCTGCTCGGGCGCGCCTTCTCCCGTGTCTTCAGCCATCTCCAGAACATGGACCCTCACTTCGACTTTGACGCCGCCATCGCCCCAGTTCCCCAGGCCGTCCGGGGTGACCTGGCGGACTGGGTGGAAGACAATGTGGACGCTCTTGTCAGGGCCTTCGCTTTAAACGATGATGACGCGATCGTGGCCGCCGACGAGGGCAGCATGGTGAACGGTCCTGACGCCGCCGGCGACAACGCAGAAGGCGATGGAGAGGCCAGCGATGCCAGCGACGGTTTGGGTGGTGCTCCTGAGGATGCATTGGGGTATTTATCCGACTGGCCGCGCATTGCTCCTGTTTTCTTACCCTGCATGAATAGAACTCAGGCTTTTCGACCTGCCGATTGAAAGAGCATTTTGGGAGGGGGTGCCCCTCATGTAAAGCTTATGTTCAGCGTACTAGTGGATGTTGTATGGCCCACGTGCCCGCGCCAAGTGGTTGGCTAGGTGAAGAACCGGATGGCTAGTTTACCTTTGTCCTGTGCGGGTCCTGAGATAATACGCGGGAGGCTGTGGTGTCTCGAATGCCTCTGGATCGAATCCGTAGGATCTGTAGTTAAAAAGCCTCCTGAGAGGATATGGCAGCGGCAGTCTGGGCTGCACGCAAGCTAGGCCAGACCCTGCTCGCGAGGGGCTCACGAGGGGAGGCAGCTGAGGTGAGGTTGTAACCGAAACGGGAGACATTGCTCGAATGAGACTAAGCACCCCTTCCCCGAACACACACAAATCTCAAATCCGAATCCAACTTAAATCCAGCGGGGGAAAGCAACAACCAAGGGAAAAGCAATGAAGGCAGAAAAAGGCCGCATCTGGCACCTAGTCTAGTCATGGACGTCTTCTCACTAGCGCGGAGCTAAGTGCTACCACTGGGCGTGGGAGGGAGCCCCAGGGCCTGAGGCCGGCACCCCTGAGACTCCGGGGCGTGTACAACCCCACTCATTATTACGTGAGAGTGTCACGGGGCGGTGAGCTTCACAGGCACTGGGCCTTCTTCACAGGTACCGACCTTGCTTCATATCGCCAGAAGAGGGCCCCGCCTTGCGCCACACTCTAGTCCCATCGAGGACGACCGGAAACCAGGCCCGCGCCGATGGGGTAGAGCGGTCGCCAGCGGTTCCCCCGACGACCACGGGTCCTCCGCCAGGGGCAGGCCCCGAGGCGCCTCCCCAGCAGAGGGCCTACCTCCAGGGAACGCCTTGATCCGAACGCCGCGGTGGTGATGTCGGATCTCGGCCCCTCCCCTGCAGCACCCGATGCCCTCCTCCTGAGGGGTAGGAGGCCGCGGGAGCGGGGCAGCTGCTCGCTGCGGCGAGTTGCATCTCCTGCGACCCGTGATTAGCGTATGCCTGCTCATGAGGAATTAGCGGTACCCGATAATCGTCGCTTCCAGTGTGGCCGGTGGGGCCGCCCTGGGACTCCTGGAAGAGCTCAGCTTCTGGTGCCTCGTCCCCCAGCTTGGGCTGAGGAGCGAGCCTTGTTCGCCCTCGCACAGGTGCCCTTGGTCCAACATGCGGGGCACGTACTCTTCGGGGGCCGCCACCCCGAAGGCCACGTCATAGTGCTCCGCATGTCATGCAACTCTGCTTGATGTGCCAACATGGGGGTGGTAACCGGCGGCCCACTGGGGCCGTGGGTTGTGACGAGTCCTTCTTCGCCTGCGGGGAGCGGAGTCGGCGCAGCCGCTGGCCCGGTGCCAACGGCTTCATTGGTGCCGGGGTAGCCTTGGAGCCCGCGGGCGCGTGTGGGGCCCCCGCGCGGGCTGCTCTGGGCCTAAGACGGGAGTTGAGTGCAGAAGGGGTGAGCCCCCGAGGCGGCGAAGCCCAGGAGCTCTGCCACCCGCTCTAGCAGCACGTCACGGCTGCCTTCCATCAGCCTACACTGCAGCAGCTCTCGGGCCACCGTGAGCGCGGCCCTTGAGTTCGCCTGCTCCCGGCGAGTGTACGACGCCGTGGCCGCGGCGTGGTTGGAGGCTCTTGCTGCCGACCACGTCTGTCGCGGTGTGAGAGCTGTCGGGGTCTGTCCGCGTCGCCCATGGCCCGCAGCGCCCTGCGGACCGTGAGCTGCCTATGGCATCGGGTCGCCCTGGGCGAGCGGCTCTGCGCCGGCGGGCCAAGCTGTCCAGGGGGCAGGGTTGCCCGCTTGGTCGCCGGACATGGTGATGACAATGCGGCGGGACACAAAGTGGCGGAAGGTGGATCCCGGCGCACCCCTACCTGGCGCGCCAAATGTCGGATTTCAGGTTCCGGCAGACCCTTGAGGTTCGAACACTGGGGTGCGCGCGGAGGTTTCGCCTTCTACCTACCTGTTCCTCGCAGAATCGCTAGGATCTAACTACGAGAAGAACAACACAAGAGACACAGGGTTTATACTGGTTCAGGCCACCATTGTGGTGTAATACCCTACTCCAGTGTGTGGCGTGGTGGATTGCCTCTTGGGCTGATGATGAACAATACAAGGAAGAACAGCCTCGCGAGGGTCTGTTCTTGTGGTGGTGTTGTCCTTTTTGAAGGGCCGATTCTAGATGCCTATCTTATCCTCAGCTTCCTATCCTCATCTCTCTCTTTTGCTGGCCGGATTGATTTCTCTACCCTGTGGGTGGCTAGTCCTATTTATAGGCGAAGGCCCTGGGCCTCTTCCCAAATATTGAGCGGGAAGGGCGCCAACAATTGGCCAATTTGAAGGGGAACATCTAGTACACTTATCCTGACTAAAGTTGGTCCTCGCCTGTCAAAGGCTCTGGTGGTGACGCCGACTTGGGCTCCACGGTGACCTCCATCCTGCTGTTGGACTGGTCTTGGTCTTGTTGCACCGAAATGGATGCCTTTGCTTGATGCTCTCATCTACTCTTGCTCCCCTTGCACCAAAGAGGAAAGAAGTACACTGCGCGGGCTGGCGCCCGGCTGGCACCCTTGGTCATCATGGCTTGCGTCATGGGCACCTCGTGAGGTACCCCGCCTTGAACTCTCCGCCTCCTCGTGAGCCAGCCTGACGAGGCCGTGCCTGAGGACGCTCCTTGTCGTCCGCCCCGCGAGGCTTGTCCCCTCGCAAGGGTCTTGAGCTTGTGCTGACGAATATGGGCCATGCTGGGCCCCCTTTGAGCCACGCCGCAGGCCGCAGGCAGGCAAGTCTGGGGACCACCATTCCCAGAACACCGACAAGCCAGCTCTAGGAGCAATAGGAGAAGCTGAAGGCCCGGGAGGCTTCCATTGCCGATCGAGATGCTGAGCTGAAGAAGGCGGCCCTAGAATAGGCTGTGAAGTGTGGCCGCCCGACGAAGCTGAAGGAGGAGGCAGAGATAGCCCAGGCAGGCCTTGCCAAGGCCAAAGAAGCGGCCACCATGGAGCACATCACCCTCGTCTCCCTCGAGGTGAGGTTCCACAAAGCTCAGTGGTCACTCTTTGGGGACGGTCCCTCGAAGAAAGCCGCTATGGTCCCAAGAAAGAGCCCTGCCGCCCTGCTCCCTAAGGTCGTGGTAGTGCTCGAGGATGCGTCGATGGGTTTGGCTCTTTGGTGGAAGGTGAGGCTCGCTTGCTTTCTTCCTCGGCGCTTACGTGCGTCTTCAGCCATCTCTATCTCCGGGACGCTAGCTTTGACTTCGTCGCCTTCCTCGAGGCCGTGGACTCCAACTCCCGTAGCGCTGCTGCTGGTGCCGTGAAGAGCTCCGTGGACGCCCAACTGAGCAAGTTCCTTATCGTCGGTCCTGCAGCTGGGGCCGAGGGGACGGGCAACGCGGCTGGCGACGAGGCTCCGCTGGCGGATGATGGCGGTACCCAGGGCTGAAGAGGTGGCTTGGTGGCGCTGCTCCTTCCTATTCCTCTTGTATCATGTAGCATGCCTTGTGGAGGCGTTTAAAACTGGTTGCTTGGAACAATATGTTTTGTAATAATTAGATTGAGGTTACCCGACTTTTTCCGTTTGCTCTGTTGTTCTGCGTCGGCAGAGCCTGACCCCGCGCATACCTCAGCCATCGTTGGGTCGTCCGGATCACTAGGACGAGCCCAATGAGTGAGGGGTGTCGGTGTCAAAACTAGTGAATCTCGGGTAGGGGGTCCCGAACTGTGCGTCTAAGGCTAATAGTAACAGGAGGCTGGGGACACGATGTTTACCCAGGTTTGGGCCCTCTCGATGGAGGTAATAGCCTACTTCCTCCTTGATTGATCTTGATGATATGAGTATTACAAGAGTTGATCTACCACGAGATCAGAGGCTAAACCCTAGAAGCTAGCCTATGGTATGATTGTTGTTGTGTCCTACGGACTGAAGCCTCCGGTTTATATAGACACCGAAGGGGGCTAGGGTTACATAGAGTTGGTTTACAAAGAAGGAGATCTACATCCGAATCGTCAAGCTTGCCTTCCACGCCAAGGAGAGTCCCATCCGGACACGGGACGAAGTCTTCTATCTTGTATCTTCATAGTCCAACTGTCCGGCCAAAGTATATAGTCCGGCTATCCGGATACCCCCTTATCCAGGAGTCCCTCAGTAGCCCCTTAACCAGGCTTCAATGACGATGAGTCCGGAGCGTAGATTGTCTTCGGTATTGTGAGGCAGGTTCCATTTCCAAATACTCCAAGATAAATTCCAAACACAAGGACCGTGTCCAGCTCTGGAAGATAAATTCCATACACCATCGTAGAGAGAATAATAATACACGAATCTGATCTGCTGACAACCCTTCGTAGTGTGACATCATGCCATGGCTCGATAATTATTCGAACAGTTTTCTACAACCTGCTTCCGCACAAATCGCGAGGCGGTTTCTTTTGCACATCTTGTCAAAGCAGAGATCATGTCCCCTTATCACGGGATCTCCATCAATATGGGTATGGGTAACCCAACCAACGCCATCAATCGAGGCACCTGGAAAAATAAGAGATTTCGAGAGGCAAGTGGGGAGGCGCACATTCTACATCGCCTTTATAAAGGGGCAGAGACCTCTTGTTTTCACCCATGCCTTCCTCCTCCTTTGCTCATCCATTCTCGCACCCTTGAGCTCCAGCGCCCAAGTTCTCACCTTCTCCGTAGGACCGCAACATGTCCGGAGTGGGAGGCAAGTGGATGGCCTCCTCCGTCACAGAGGAGAACATTACCAAGCTTCGGGAGGCCGGATACCTGGACGAGAGCATTGTGCACAGGCTTCCGGCAGAGGGACAGATTACCCCCACCCCGAAGTCTCGTGAGAGAGTAGTATTTCTCCCTCACTTCGTCCGTGGACTAGGATTTCCACTCCACCCGTTTGTCCGCGGGCTCATGTACTACTATGGGCTAGATTTTCACGATCTGGCCCCGAATTTCGTCCTCAACATCTCGGCGTTCATCGTTGTGTGTGAGGCCTTCCTCCGCATCACACCTCACTTCGGCCTGTGGCTGAAAATCTTCTGCGTGAAGCCGAAGATCGTAAGCGGCCAATAGGCGGAGTGCGGAGGCGCCATGATGGGCAAAATGCCCAATGTTACATGGCTCAATGGCTCCTTCGTGGAGACCATAAAGGGGTGGCAATCAGGATGGTTCTACATCACCGAGCCGCGCGACGCCAACTGGGTGGCAACCCCCAAATTCAGATCCAGAATCCCCATGCGGCTCACTTCTTGGGAGAAGAAGGGCCTGGCCTGGGGTGAACCCACGGAGCTGACCGGACTCGAGACCTGCATCAGAAGCATGTGAGACAAAAAGAGCAAGCTTGTCAATGTGGTCCAGGTCATGCTCATTCACCGAACCCTCCCGTGTCAGGGACGGGCATTTGATATGTGGGAGTTCGACCCGGCCGAACACCAGATGCTGCTGGAGCTTTTTGACACAACGCACAAAGAAATCTGGAAGGTGCTGTTCAAGGCCGGTGAAGTTCCTCCTCCCCTTTCCAAGGACCGTGGGCTCAGCGCAAAGCGCCTTGCCAGTCCGGTAAGTCCTTTGACTATTTACGAGATGTTCCCTCAGCACATTCGGGGGAGGATCTTTAAGTCTCCTTGCTGACCAAACAGGATTGGGTGGAGATGGCGGAGTGGATTGACTGTTCGGCTCCATCGCCTGAGGACCCAGTAGACGCACTCCTAGCGGAGATGCTGGTTCCGGTGCCTTACAAGGTGCTGGAGAAAAAGGCCGAAAAGAAGGCCACGGGGACCCGGAAGGGTCTTCGGCGCGAGGCCGCACCCGACGCCTCGCCAGAAGAGGACAAGGCGCACTCCTCCCATGAAGGGGGGGAGAGGAAGAGGAAGGTCGCCTCAATCGAGGGGGCCAAAGGGTCCAAGAAGGCGGCCACGGGGACCAGAAGAGGTCCCGGTGCAAGGCTGTGATAGAGTCATCA